>NC_092206.1:9214858-9219702 GCF_043381705.1 Parasteatoda tepidariorum
GCTTTCACCAATATTTACTTTAACTTGTGCAAATTAAACAGTAATATATATATATATATATATATATATATATGTAACAAAAAGGATAGAAGAAAAGAGAGATTAATAAATAAAATTAAGAAAAACAATACCCAACTCTAGATAAAAAAACAATACTCAACGATAATAGGTTTTATTAACTACGCATAAGCTGCAACGATATGGAAAATAAATTAAAAATATAGAGAAAACAAGGAAAAAATGTAATAAAGATTAATGAAAAAGGAAGAAAAATATTATTACAATAAAATATTTGAAAATATTTTAAAATTTTTAAAGGAAATTAAAAAGCTCACACTATTATATCCGCAAAAATTTGCTACTCCCTTTATATATTACATTTTGCATTTTATTCTGTATTTTTCTTGTATTTTATTTTCTATTTTTGGGTATAATATGCTTTATTTTGTATTTTTTACTTAATTTGTTTTATTTTCGTTTCAATATGGTGCTTTTAACACTATTGTATTAATATTATTTGCTTTGGCTATATTGATATAATATTAGAAAGTACTCTTTTTCGCGGATTTACTCGTGCGAGTAGATTTATGTATAAGTGTATATATATATATATATTTAACGCAAAGACAAAAAGTATGAAAGAAAAGAGAGATTAATAAAGAAAATAAGCAAAGCAATAATAAGTTTCATCTACTGCAATAGTGTGAGGAGCACTCAAAAGATTGTACAAAAAAATTACAAAAAATTACAACAAATAAAATAGAACACAATTAGTAAAAATATCAAGTAAAAACATAAAATAAAATATAAAGAAAAAAGAGAATAAAACATGAAAAGTATTGTATTGATGTATTTTGCTTAGGCTAAATTGATACAATATTAGAGAGCACTCTTTTTTGCGGATATAATCGTGTAAGCTGATGAAATAATTAGATTATATCTTTTATTTTCCGAATTGTTTTAAAAATTTAAATTTTTTTTTCGGAATGTTTTTTTTCTTCCGGTTTTGTTATTTTATTTTTATTTTCCCCCCCTTTTTTCATTGCTCTGTAATTTTTCCCTTGTTTTCTCTACATTTTGAGCTTATATCTCTCTATATATAATACTGAGTTTAATACAACCGAAAAGGGTTAATTGGTGTTAAAATATCTCTCGTTTTTTCCAGTTGGTGAAAACAATGCAGAGAAAAAAGAGATGCAACTTTTCCTCTAAAAAATAGGAAAAAAACATCGTTTTTTTGTAATTCTAAACTTACATGTTGATACACCACGTCATTTTTATTCAGGAACCATCTACAGTCTTCTAAAAGTATATTCTACTAGTGTGCTCAAGAAGTGAAAGTAACAGTAATTTTTTTCTCTTTACATCGTCTGCTCATATTCTATGAGATGCAGTGTCGTGTTTTGTGTACCCAACATCCTATTATTTATTTCAGAATGTTCCTTTCGTGGAATATATGCACCTCATGTGCTGACTGCACATTCAATAGTTTATTTGTTTGAAATTTGTGTTGAACATCTTCTGCTTGCGTTAAAGGCCCTTTGCGTTTAGCAGAATTTACAAAAAAAGTTTTTTTTTCCAGCCCATATTATAAAACTGAATACGAATCATGACACGCTTTCCAAATGTTCTTTTCAAAATTAGGTGTATTTCTGGGACATGAACTGGGACTTTTCGTTGGCAATAATCAATTATTAAAAAGTTTTTGATTCGAATCAATACACTGATATAATTTCATATGATTCAAATCGATTATCAATTATCGATATAATATTGAAACACCTGGATTGTCGAGTATTCATTAAGGATGTTGTAAGTTAAAATCTCATAATTAAGTACGGACTAGCTCTAAGCGGTAACTGAATTATGATACATCACCAGATATCGATATGCGACGATGTATCGTTGTTCAATATTGCTATGGTGATATATCGAAGATATATTGATCTAATTTCGCATGATTTAAATTGATTATCAATTATCATTATAATATTGAAACACCTGGACTGTCGGGTATTCATGAAGGATGTTGTAAGTTAAGATCTCATAATTGAGTACTGACTAGCTCTAAGCGGTATCTGAATTATGATACATCACCAGATGTTGATATGCGACGATGTATTGTTATTCAATATTGCTATAGTGATATATCGAAAGTATACTGATATAATTTTGCATGATTTAAATTGATTTTTAATTATCATTATAATATATAAAGACCTGGTTTGTTGGGTATTTATTAAGGATGTTGTAAGTTAAAATCTCATAATTGAGTACTTACTAGCTCTAAGCGGTAACTGAATTATGATACATCACCAGATATCGATATGCGACGATGTATCGTTGTTCAATATTGCTATGGTGATGTATCGAAAGTATACTGATATAATTCTGCATGATTTAAATTGATCTTTAATTATCATTATAATATATAAAGACCTGGTTTGTTGGGTATTTATTAAGGATGTTGTAAGTTAAGATCTCATAATTGAGTACTGACTAGCTTTTAGCGGTAACTGAATTATGATACATCACCAGATATCGATATGCGATGATGTATCGTTGCTCAATATTGCTATGGTGATATATCGAAGATATATTGATCTAATTTCGCATGATTTAAATTGATTATCAATTATCATTATAATATTGAAGCACCTGGACTGTCGGGTATTCATTAAGGATGTTGTAAGTTAAGATCTCATAATTGAGTACTGACTAGCTCTAAGCGGTAACTGAATTATGATACATCACCAGATATCGATATGCGACGATGTATCGTTGTTCAGTATTGCTATGATATATCGAAGATATATTCATATAATTTCGCATGATTTAAATTGATTATCAATTATCATTATAATATTGAAAGACCTAGTTTGTTGGGTATTCATTAAAGATGTTGTAAGTTAAGATCTCATAATTAAGTACTAACAAGCTTTTAGCGGTAACTGAGTTATGATACATCACCAGATATCGATATGCGATGATGTATAGTTGTTCAATATTGCTATGATGATATATCGAAGATACATTGATATAATTTCGTATGATTTAAATTGATTTTTAATTATTATTATAATATTAAAAGACCCGGTTTGTTGGGTATTCATTAAGGTGTTGTAAGTTAAGATCTCATAATTGAGTACTGACTAGCTCTAAGCTGTAACTGAATTATGATATATCACCAGATATCGATATGTAACGATGTATCGTTGTTATATATGTCTATAGTGATGCATCGACGATATATTGATATAAATATTTTTTAAATGTTAGTAATCTACATTGGTTATGATGTTTGCTATTTAAGAGATATTTAGCAACATTTCCGATAATATCGGGCCTCATAACAATCCTTAATACTAATACTACTGCGCCTATCGTATTAGTCGTTTATCTTCGTAGATAATAATCGCGATAATATCAAATTCTATAATTATCGTAATTGATCATTTTTGTAAAATTATCGTATTTGTTATTAATTGTGGTAAATAATTATTGTATTTTCTATTTTTTATTAATATACATAAAATTTATGATTTATCGTGAGAATAGTTGCTAATATATCGTCAGCGTGTTGCTAAAAAATTATCGATTTTTATAAATTTAGCTCTCAGTCCTGGTATACTTACATTCGTGTATTTTTAAAAGCAAAAAATTTAATATTTGAAAGCAAAGTGTATATTCTTACATGTTAATATTAGATTACGTTACATGTCATAAATATTACGTTACGTGTTAATTACGTTACGTGTTAATTACGTTACATGCTATTATTAGATTACGATAAGGAAGCAATTATTAAATAAATGCGAGTAATTATTATTAATGCATTACAAAATGCACCAATTTCATGTTTTGAAGAGTCATAATTTAAAAGTAGTAAAAAAAAAAAACTAACTTTAATTTTGAATAAGGTTCTGTATAATTAGGTTTTGAAATAAGTTGATCTCTGTTTTCGTAACCTTCTCGCCTTGCAGCGTGATTTCATACTTGAAATAAGGCAGTTTATCATTTCCTGTGTCAATTTCCCTGAATTGCCCAGTTGCAATGTCATACCTTCAGACTCCAACGAATGTTATGTAAAATCATGCATGTTACAATTGTTGAACGGGGTTATTTGTTTCGTATTCTATCAATGTATGTACTTATCAAATTTTATTCAAATCGGTCCAGTAGTTCTTGAGATAATCGATCAAATCTGCAAATTTTCTTAATTTCTTACGCCAGTGTCATTAATTGAGTAAGAATATTGAACAGATATATAAGATATATGCTTGCAAGGGGCTTAGCCCCCTAGTAAGCGTAATAATTTTTGTAACTCTAATATTAGAATTTTGACGGTGATTTGTCGTGATAAAGGACTTCTAGTGATAAGTCGCACTCATTAGATCGAGTTTTTACTGTTCTATTTTTCCGATTTCGTACTCGCATAGCAATTATGTTTAAGAAAAAAAACTAATTCATTAAAAGAGACTCTTAACATTCAGAAAGCGTTCCGTGAGATTCATTTATTAAGGAATGTGGGGGAAAAAAGAATCTTTTCAAAATTCTAATTCCTCGATTAAAAAAAAAAAGTTAAAACAGTGAAAGAGGACATTCCGAAGAAATAAACATTCCCATTGGGACAAAAATTCTTGGGACACACACAAATGCTTCGTTCCTAACGACTTTGAAAGACAAGGGCGGCAAATTGTTTCTTCCTTCTTTCCCAATGGAATTTCTATCTGAGAGATTTCCCTTTAATTTCGAACCTCATTTTACATTTTCCCTTCTTTTTTCCTCCTCTTGCTACTTTTCATTTCGCGCATTCTTCTCCATTAAGAATGAATATATATATA
>NC_092206.1:9219764-9230159 GCF_043381705.1 Parasteatoda tepidariorum
ATATATATATATATATATATATGTAAGTTCAAGTTCAAAATGTGGAGAAAACATGGAAAAAAACTACAGAATAATGAAGAAAAGAGAAAACGAAAAATTATTTTAAAAAAATTAATAAAAATCCAGAAAAAAAATATAACCTCTTCATCAGCTCACACGATTGCAACGGCAAAAAGGAGTGCTTTCTAGGATGAAAAAAAGGTGTATTTTTGCTCGGATAATCGTGTGAGTTGTTGAAGAGATTATATCTCCCCCCTCCCCGGATTTTTATTAATTTTTTAAATTTTTTTTAAAAAATAATTTTCTTCTTTTCTTTTTTCATTATTCAGTAATTTTTTCATGTTTTCCCTACATTTTGAACTTTTTTTTATGAGTTCTATATACTTGCAGCTTCTGTGCAGTAAATAAAACTTATTGTTTTTCTTAATTTTCTTTGTTTTTCTCATTTTTCTATTTGTCCTTTTTGTATTTAATTACTGTGATATTGAATCTTAAAAAACATTGATGTATGGCATACCGGGCAATGTCATCGAACCTTAAAAAACATTGATGTAGGGTATACCGGGCAATGTCATCGAACCTTAAAAAACATTGATGAAGGGTATACCGGGCAGTGTCATCGAATCTTAAAAACCATTGATGTAGGGTATACCGGGCAATGTCATCGAACCTTAAAAAACATTGATGTAGGGTATACCGGGCAATGTCATCGAACCTTAAAAAGCATTGATGTAGGGCATACCGGGCAATGTCATCTAACCTTAAAAAACATTGATGAAGGGTATACCGGGCAATGTCATTGAACCTTAAAAAACATTGATGTAGGGTATACCGGGCAATGTCATCGAACCTTAAAAAACATTGATGAAGGGCATACCGAGTAGATGTATACCAGGCAATGGCACTTCACTAGTACAAATTTAAAACATATACCAAAGCGACTGAGTAATTGCAATATTCCTTTACTTATGTCAGACAAAGTGTTTGATTTATGTTATGACTTGCAATATTGATTATTTATAATTGCATTCGAGAAAATTCATAGTATTTGCTTTTCCTTGATCTTAGATATGATATCACGAATTTAATCACTATTTTCTCTTTTGTCCTAGACAGTTTTCGCTTACAAAAACAATACACATTTTTTTAAAAAAAATTGACACTCATTGTTCGCTACTAAATATAGTACAACTGGGTCTTATATAAGTTTTAGCAATAATAAATTCTTCAAAATTCAACCTGTCAATCGCTTACATACTCTTTTTTACCTAAATTCCACTTTTTATCAATTCACTTTTTTCGATCCATTCCGATTCATTTTCGATTCGTCATTGACAGGTTTGTTGCTAAAGAGGGTGAATACATTATTGATTAAAAATGAAATCTTATTAACTATCAAATGCACCAAAACGACATTACCTTCCAGTCCCCCAACATTTGTTGAAACCCTTACATCTAACAAACTACCGATTTCGGTGTACCAAAATACATTATAATTCTATTTTCATCTTCAAAAACTATTTAAGTGAAGATTACGTGGCTGTTCGTCAACGAGTTTTGTTTCTAGTCTTTTTACTTATCAATTCTAAAATTCTTTTTTATAATAAATTTTTAATTCCTTTTAAATCTATAGTTTTCTACTGACAAACTTCCGGTTCCTCTTATATTTGGTGAAATCCATACCCCTAATAAACTATTGATTTCTGTATACCAAAATACATTATAGTATTTTACGATACATTATAAACTATACATTAGATATACATTATAATATATAGATTACTATACATTATAAATACATTTTAATATATAGATTTTATCCCGATCTTTCTTCCCTACTTAGTGACCCTATACATCACAATCTCATCAAAACAATAGGACTGTATTCATTGATGTAAGTAAAAGTGCAATTCTTTTACCTAGGCGCAGTATAGCCACTTCTGGCTTTTGTGCCATTAAACTTTAACCAACCAACATTGTAATGATATTTTTATCTTCACAAACTATTTAAGTGAAGATTGCGTGACTGTTAGTCAACGAGATCTGTTTCTAGCATTTTCAGTGTCATTTTGCAAATTATTTCTAAATGTTTTTTTAATAATAAATGTTTTAATTCTTTTTAAAATCTATAGTTTTTATTTTACTAAGAAACTTCATTGTCTGTGTTACACAATATCATTTCTTAATGCAAAACTGATCAATGTTATTAAAATATTCACTATCTAAAATCTCTCCTCCTCCCTGATTATGCAATATCTCATCTGAATAGAAATTCATAATGTCAAGCCAAGCGAATGACTGAGAAAGGGGAGAGTTTCATAAACTTAGTGTTAACTGCAATCGCATAGAGAGTAAATAAATCCGTATATTCACTCACAGGTATACTTATTATCGAATAATTATCACCATGTGAACACCTTTGGGTGACATAAAATTTAATCCCCTGTCGAGGAATAATAATGGACAACTGCATCCCTGCAGCGAATTAACTGCGGTACTCAAATCTTCTGAGCCCGCATTATCACACTTAACAATATAAGGGGTTATGCAGTTTTTCAATCTTTGCTAATAAAATTTTCTAACTGAAATTTTACAAAATAATAAAACAATACAAAATGATATAGAATTTTTCTTGTGGCTTTTAATTTATTTTAAAATACATAGTAAATAAAAACACAACAAAATAAAATTTGGATGTAGATTTTTGATCTTGATCGTAACAGAGCCTGATTATCGCCTAGGCCCAATAGACTCGGGCCTAGAGCCTCGAAAATTAGTAAAAAGTCCATAATATTATTTTTTTTAAATACTGAACGAAACATTTTTTCTCAAAAAAGGCATTTTTTTAATTTTAAATTTTCTTTATATTGTGATAAACCAAACTCGTGTAAACATAATCAAATTCGAAAGTACAGCTGAATTTGAATTGGTGCAATTTTTACGTCAACGTTTTTACAATTTTTTTACAAGCAATGAATAATGCAAAAAATACAAGCAATTTTCACGTCAATTTTTTAAAAGTGTTATATTTAAATAAATTATTATGTGTTACTATTATATTTAATATATTAATTACTATATTTAAATGTGTTTTTAATTTTCTATGAGTAGCTATAATTTTGGTTCTTTTGGATATTTTTTTCGTGTGTATTTTTTAATAAAAATTATAATTAATAACCTTAATATCTTAGCATACCTGCTAAACTTATCGTTAAATCTAACTAAAAGTCGGCTAGCTTTGTATTGGTTTAAGTACTAAACGAAAAAAAAATTACAGCTTACAATAAAAAGAAATTCTACTAATCAGTGACTTTTAGCAGAAATCACTGATTTTCAATTGCTTGTAGTCATCAAACTATTTTTATTTTGACGCAACATTGTTTTGTTTTATATTTTGCTTTAATATATAGGAAGTTTATATAGGAACTGCGCGAGAACTTTATCTTAGAAAAATAATCTTCAATTGTCTGCTTTCAAAATTTCTTAGAATGTATCGCTTGAATCAAGCAGTTCAATAGATTATTTTTCATTGTTAGGACTAATTTCATATCAGAAACTTAATTTCAAAATATTTTGAAAGGGTCCCGGAAAATTTGGTGGGCCTTGGGCCTGAATTTGTCTTGATCGGTCCCTGCTGGTTTTTGAAATGAATGTGTCTGATTTTTTTATCTGAATGTATCTTTAATGTGTCTGATTTATAAAATGAATGCATCTTTTTTTTGTTGCTGAGAATATGTTGAATTTTTAAAATTAATATAGCTGATTTTTGAGTTGCAGATACAGCAGAGGAAATTTTAGTTTATTTGGATGAAAAATTAAGGAACTATTTTGAGAAAAATTACCTGTTTAGTGACTATCACAGACTAATTGCTAATAATGTTTAAGTATCATTTATCGATTTGTTTTGCCGAAATGTCGATGTTTGAGCCGTGATGGCTCAGGGATTGTTCGCCTTCGAATGCGGTGAACCGGGTTCGAATCACAGGGATGACTGGTCGATACGAATTCCGCATCCGGCTTTCACCGGCCACAGTGCTGACGTAAAATATCCTCAGTGGGACGGATCATGGGTTAGAGTCCCCTTGCCGTCAGGTTAACAGTGGAAGGTTTTCATAGTTTTCCTCTCCATGTATCGCAAATGCGGATTAGTTTCATCAAAAAGTCCTCCACGAAGGCAATTTTCTTCCCTTGTCTTCTGGATTAGGTTCAAAATTGCAATGCTACGGCGTTGAACATTAGTAGTCGTAAACCCAAAAATTGGGTCAGCTGTTCAACGACGGTTATAAAATAAAAAATAAAAATAATATGTCTATGTGGTAATTATTAATGTTCTAGCACTATAAGCTGATAGAAAGATAGATTAATTTAAAATATAGTTATAAACTGTGTGTAGTTATACATGTTGCCACGCATGGCAAAACAAAATTATTAAAAGATATGAAGAAGAAAAAAAGTCACGGAAGAAAAATAACGACACTTTTATAAATATAAAGAGTAGCTTTTAATAGTTTGAATATCGTAAATCTCACTTTCCATTGATATGAATTTTATGTCTGAGAAATTTATGACTCAAGAAGTTTTTAATTGCTTCAAAAAATGATATCTCTTTTCTTCCTAAACCCATTACAAGCTCTTATTCTAAGGATTTTTAATGGATTTGAAGCCCAAATGGATTTTTAGGGGGAGAAAGATTAGAAATAACAGCGTAAAAAACTAATTAGCCGTGCCAAACAATAAATTTTGTGGTGTAAAAACGTCCGCGTGAATTAATTGCGGCAATTAAACAAGTATCATAGTTTTCAACATTATTGCCTCCTCCCCTTTTTCTTATTAGTTTTAAAATTTTATTTCATAATCATCATTGAAAACCACGATATTTTTGAGAAATAGAATTATTGGTATAATGTAATTTCTTTTCCTTAAGGAAAAAATAAATGAATATCCCTCGCTTGGTTGATACTAAATATAAAACATTTTTTTTTTATATAGATCGATGTGTAGTATTTAGTCATTATAAATATTTTAAATTGTTATGTAGTCTACTTAATTAAATATTTTGTATTCATATTTAATGATTCAAACGTTTCTCCCATCACCATTATTTAAAAAAAATTCGTCACACTTTCGTTTTTACCAATTCTTCGTTTTTTATTAATATTTGTTTTTATCAATATCAAATTTCGTTTCCATCTATACCTTCAGTTATTCATATTATTCAAATTATTCGTTATTCATATTATTCATATATCAGTTTCTTCTTGGACAAAAGGCAGAACTGAGTCTACATTTTGTCCAAGAAGAAACTAAAAATAACGCATACAATTGATTAGAAATAAATATTAAAAGAATATAAATTACAAAATTATTCTTATATATATATATATAATCGCTAAAAATTAATTATATAAATAAATTAAATTTAATATAATACCAGAAATAACTATTTTTATTTTTAATTATGAATATGTCATAATACTTCAGAATCAATTGGAGCATTTTCACATTTGATTATGCTACTTGTAACAGCACTATGTAGTATATAATGATGTGAATGTTTAGTATTTAATTTAAGTATTGTGATTGCGTTATTTTATTAACTCTTTATGCATAATATTAAAAGTGAAAGGATGTTTTTCTATAAAACATACAGCGATAATATTCTAAAATCATTTCATCTCACCTAAAAACCTATAAAAGATGACTTTGTGAAATTTCATGCATGTATATTTTATTTTATAACCGTCGTTGAACAGCCAACCTAATTTTTGGGTTCACGACTACTAATGTTCAACTCCGTAGCCTTGAAATTTTGAACCCAATCCAGAAGACAAGGGAACTCCTGCATCAAGTATTGGGAGAAATTTACCTTCGTAAAGGACTTTTTGATGGAACTNCAATTGGAGCATTTACGCATTTGATTATGCTACTTGTAACAGCACTATGTAGTATATAATGATGTAAATGTTTAGTATTTAATTTGAATATTGTGATTGCATCATTTTATTAACTCTTTATGTACAATATTAAAAGTGCAAGGATATTTTTTTATAAAACATACAACGATAATATTCTAAAATCATTTCATTTCACCTAAAAACCTATAAAAGATGATATTGTGAGACATTTCTCTTTCGGTTCGTTTTAATGAAATCCTCAATAAGGATGACAAAGGATTATTTCAGGTATAAGCATTTATTTCGTCATCTCTGGATTAATTATGAGTAAAAAGTAAAATATGAGTATATACATAATCTACAGGGCATTAAAGTCCGGAGCTCTCCTGCTCCCTTCCAGTTCATACCTTCGCTCTCCTAGTCCAGCTAATACTCAACTCTTCTACGTTCAAACTAATACTGATCTAAAAATATTCTTTCTCATAAGAAAAAGTCCTTCGCTCCACCCCCAATGTAGGGGACGACACTTCCAGTGTCCTTCACCCTCTGACCCTCAGGTCAAGGGGTCAATCAAATGCGTGGGAGAGGAATCAGGATCCTGACACGCATATTATTAGGTATTTTAAAATTTAAGGATATTGAACATTATAGTTTCAAATTGAATGAAATTTTTAAAAAAAAATTTAAAAAAATTTACTATAGAAATGTCTGAATTTTTTAAACACTCATAGAAAACAAAACCGAATACAAATCAAAGTTCAATAAATCAATAATATTGAACATTATTATTGAATTTTTTGAATATTGAACAATACTATTGTTTCAATAATTTTAATAAAAACAAAAGAAAGATAATATTAAACCACATTTATAAAGACTAAATCACTTTCTTTTAAAGCACTTCTGAACTTTTTTTTTTTAAAGTATTCATTATTTTTTTTTTTTTTTTTTTNTTTTTTTTTTTTTTTGTACTGATTCACAGAATATTTGTGGGAAAAAAATTTCTACTTATTAAACGGTACAATAGCACGAAGAATTTAAAACATTACATGAGTTAACTCTAAAAAATGCTTAGGATATGCATCACCCTTTAAATGAAATACGTGGATTGATAAAACAAATAAATAGTTGCAATAAACACTGCACCATGAATAACTTTTGGATTTTCACGAAATAGTACTCAATTATAATGGTATGATTGCCTAATTACTAAGTTTTGTTAATATTCATATATTTATACCCATACTGGCAGAGATAAACGAGCCTAATGGCTTGTATGAGAGCCGTGGCGGCTCAAGGTTACAGAGCCTTCCAATGAGGAAAACCGGGGTCGATTCCCAGCTGTGGCTAGTCGATACGAATTCCGCATCCAGCTGGTACCGACCACAGTGCTGATGTAAAGTATCCTCAGTGGTAGACGGAACATAAGTGAGAGTTCTCTCGCCGTCAGGCTAAACGTGGGAGGTTCTCGTGGTCTTCCTCTCCATGTAACGCAGTTGCGGGTTAGTTCCATCAAAAAGTCCTCCACGAAGGCAAATTCTTCCCTATACTTGATCCAGGAGTTTCCTTGTCTTCTGGATTGGGCTCAGAATTACAAGGCTACGGCATGGTCGTAAACCCAGAAATTGGGTCGGCTGTTTAACGACGGTTATAAAATAAAATAAAAAATAACTGACAAATTTTAATGTTTAAAAAAAGAATACTTATCGCAGTATGAAGAAGTAATGCTTGAAAATATTTTTATAGGATATGCTAAATACATAATTGATACCCTTCCTTCAGTGTAAGAACACTGAAAACTTACTTTACAGCACCAAAATGGGCGTAGTTAATTCTTGGGGTTTTACAACGAACCAAAGATTGTTGTAGAAAACATACGTATGTTAGTACAAGTAACTTATTATACTCTTAAGAATCAACAGGGTACAATACCATTTATATTAAAAACCGTTAGTTTAGGTTGAATACTAATTGTAGTGTATCTACCACTACAAAAATATAATTCCAATTCACTAGTATATAAGACATGTGAACTAGATTCTATGTTGGGGTACATTTTCATAGATGAAGGTTGACATTGTCTATAACACTCTCCCAACATTGGTGACCCGAACGTGATGTGAGCCCGCCTACCTTGTCAGTAACACCCACTTCAGTCTGAACACGCCTACTCCGATGGATGGTCCATATTGAACTGTTGACTTGCTACTTGTGACTGCAACATTATCCAACTCCTCCCACCGTTGCTACTCAGTCTCGATCATACATAACGTCGGCCTGTATACACTCGACTGCTAAAGGCAGCACAGGAATGACCACGACAATACAGCTCTCACGATCAGCTCTCAAAAGTAAGGTTACCTTAATACAGCTCTCCCGGCTTCTTACAAAACAGCAAAACATCAACTAGTGGTATAAGTTCATCGAATTCTATCAACAACACAATGAAATGAAACACAAAGCGTAATCCAGAGAAAATAATAGAACGTAAGCTGAAACTATAGATAGAAATAGAATTATATAATTTATATAATATTACCGTAAACCGGGGCGAGTCTACCCATTTTTTCAGTTTGTCAACTTTCAAGTGGTCAAACTTTTGTAAATATTAAAGAAAAAAGGCTTTTAATAGGTTTCGGAATCGCTATTTATCCCTCTTTAAAGCTGTGAAATCGATTTTAGAAAATATTAACAGTTACGCTGTTACTGTATATTTTTATAGAACTGCTGACAAATCTCTCGTATGGGGCGAGTCTACCCATTCTACTAAAATGAATGTTAACATTGTAAATAATCAAATTTTACTATTAAATTGTTATTTTAGTTACTATATAGGATATTTATGAAGTAAAATTCATAACTTTATTATATATTCCATTTTTTTATTCATAAAATAACACAAATTGAGTATTTGATCGATTATCACATTTTGATCACAGTTTTGTTTTTATAATCATTAACATTATAAAATAACATTTTTTTCTGATTATTGTTGATAAAAATAAATTAAAATTAATATAAATTTACAATTAAATAATTAATAAATAATAATAATTAAAGATTATTAACAAAATCGAAATTCAAACATTGGGAATCATGAAAAATCCTTTTCCCATTCTTTTGGGAGGTAATAATAATTTATAAATAATAATTTATTTAACTTGCATTAAATAAAAAAAGTTAATTTTGTAATATAAAAATTGAAAAAATAGGTAAAATAAACATATTTTATATTTACATTTATATTTAACCTATAAATTTTCTTATTAATGATAAATTTATCAATGCAGAATTAAAATAATATACTCAAATTCATTTAAAATGACTTAATTTTAATATAAACAAAGTTCTAAATTATATTATTATGCTTTATTAAAACTAAATACGAATGGGTAGACTCGCCCCGCGAATTCTGGCTTTTTGTTTACAACAGCAAAACTTACATTCTTTTTGTTTTTTTTTCATATAAAATTAATGTAATCTTAGTCTTAGATAAGTTTATCACTTAACCAAAGTGAAAATAGTAATAATAATAATATACTTACGGAGCACCAACTAAAAGTTTGCTGATTTTCAATACAAATCTCTCAAAAGACGTTTGAACAGGTCGGTTAAAAAGACACCAAATAAATAAAAACGGATCAAACTACTACAGCGCCATCTTCCTTAGAGTCTGAACTAAGTCCTCCGTCGGTAAAAAAAATTTATTTGCAATTTTAAGATAGTGAAAATTAAATAAAACTAAAATGGGTAGACTCTCCCCTGGATGGGTAGACTCGCCCCGGTTTACGGTACTACAAAGATTTAAAAATTAAAATATAATCTCGTAACAAATATATTTTAACGGAAAACATTTCTAAAATGTGACACTCATTCATGTAAACAATCTACTAACAAAACCGAAAACAATTAACGTACAGTGAAAACTTTTCCCATAACAAGTGTTTGAATATAATAAATTTGATAGTAGTTTGAAATAAAATGTTTAATTACACCAATGTTTTATTTTTACAGTGTCGAAATGCAGGAATGCAATCTTTGATAGAGATTGATAATTCCATTTATTTAAATTTTGTCGAATCCAAAATGGTCTTCTTCTCTCTGAACTATTTCTTTCTTGTCAACATATGAGGAAATTTTCGAGACGCATCAAAAAAATGCTGCCTTTATTTAAATTTTTGAACGTAACCCCCCCCTCGTTTAAAATCGCTTTATTGTCAAAAACTGTTACTTTTGACCGGAATAAAATGCAGGAGGTTCGACAGCAATTGTTGATTCGAGAAAAACGATAACACCTATTACTTTCTTCCAGAAACGGCAACAGATTGAAATGAAAGTAAAAACTTGCCGGTGTTTGGATAGCTGCGCGTGATAAATTGTTCTCTATGAAGGAGAAAGGAGGAAAACATTCGGCTTATCCCCCCCCGACAGGAACAAAAAAAGAAAAAAAAACATTTATAAATATATATTTCTTTTACTTTTATCGATTTCGTACTCGCAT
>NC_092206.1:9230456-9230721 GCF_043381705.1 Parasteatoda tepidariorum
ATATATATATATATATTTAAAATTTCAGCCAAATAGAATTTACACTTTCTTTGATTCTAGTAAATCTTGTTAACCTCAGCTTAAAACTGTTTAATTAATGAATTATTTATAAAATTGACATTCACAGCGCTTGTATCATTTATAAATTGATTGCCAATAGACTAACTATTCAGTTGATCATTTAGCTTTTGATGCAAAACTATCTATTATATTAAGCTTAATTATTTTTCTATATATATAGGGTAAACCAACCAGTGAAGGAACA
>NC_092206.1:9231221-9243239 GCF_043381705.1 Parasteatoda tepidariorum
CTGGGCATAGATTTCCCAGTGAATGAACCGAAGAAAAAAAAAATTCCGGAAAAAAGGGCAAAAATCTTTTTTAAAAAAACGGAAAATCAAAGATATAATATTTTCATCAGCTCATACGATTATATCCACAAAAAAGATATAATCGTGTGAGCTGATGAAAATATTATATCTTTTATTTTCCGTTTTTTTTAAAAAGATTTTTGCCCTTTTTTCCGGATTTTTTTTCCTTCCGGTTTCTTGTTATTTTTATTTTTTCCCCTTCTTTCATTGCTCTGTAATTTTTCCCTTGTTTTCTCTAGATTTTGAACTTCTCTACATTTGTATATTTATATCTTCAAAGCAGATATTTTCTTCTTTTCTTATGCTCTTTTATAATTGACGAAAATATTGGCCAATGTGAAAATAATATATATGAATTAATTTAGAAAGATATCACGAGATATTGCAAGAAGTTCGATATTTTTTGACAATGCATTGTTATATTTAAATTTTGCATTTTATGGTTATAGGAACCAATGTTAGTCTTGGCAACAATTCGAAAAAAGCAATCGCCAACACGTGATACTTATAATCGATCAGTAACTATTAATGAAAGAGGGAAGCCATTTTTGAAAAGTGTTTTACCAAATAGAAAATACAATTAACGAAATGGACTTAAATGTAAACTGATAAAACTTTTAAGAGAACCAGGCATAGTACTGGTTAAATAGGGTAAGTTTTGCGATGATGATTTATAATCTATTCGCCAGTAGGTTTCTTCCATTATAACAGAAAATACTTAGTGTCAGAAGTGGTTTCGGGTCCAAAAATGACCCGCAAAGAAATACATTATTCGGTAAATAACACATTTTCTTTTGTGTCACCCCTTTTTCTAAAGAGAGGGGGGAAAATGATAACTTGACGATAAAAATAAATAACCGAAAGAATCATTACCCACAAGCCACCATACGAGGGAGTTCTTAACGCCTTCTTTCTTCCTTAAGGTTTATGAAGGAAAACTTTTCTATTCTCAATTCGCCGGGTAGAAAACGATAGCAAAAATGTTTTCCTTAAAAAGTTCCACCAAATGAGTTTCTTTTTCATAGGAACGCGCCGAAAACTCAGTTTGAACCCATTTTCTGCATTTTAGAATGGAAAAACGAGATCTGTCTTCTTGCATGTGAGCTAGTCAGTTTTGATAATAAAATAAAAAGGTGTCTTTGTGGCCGATTCTTTTTTTATCTTCAGAATCACAATTCTATTACCTTTAACTAAGCACATTTTGAATCATATCAGAATAACAATTGATTGTAAATATATTTTAAAAATATAAAACAATTCTTATTCAGTCTTAATATCATAGTGTGCATGTAGAGAACAATCTCTCATCTTTAAAGTATTTAAGTTGTCACTACAGAAAAATGTTAAACGTGATCATGGAGGTAAATCTTTCAATTGTTATGAGTTTTTTTCTTCTTTAAATTAAGCCCAAAACAATCATAAAAAGGAATATAATATGTGGGAATTAATTATCGACTATGTCAACCTTCTTTTAACAAAAGGTACCTCATGATAGAATCAAGTTAACATGTCTTATATACTAGTGATTTGGTATTCAATATTTGTAGTGGTAGTTACGCTACAAGTATAGTATTGTAGATTGTGATACATAGCACATAAACTGATCGATTGCGATCAATATCGATTCAAGAACATAACACGCAGTACGAAACATCGGTGCCTTCAGCTTAAGATTGTCTTTAAAAAAGGTTTGGGGTGCTCTTTAAAAGAGGGGGAAACTTCTTTTGATGTTTTTTGATTGCGTTATAATTTGTGAATTCTAAAAATATAGACACTTTGAAGAGAGTTGCAATTTGACGAATATTATTGCAATTTAGTGCTTCCATAAACTAATATGAATCAGGCTGTCTGGATCCAGTGGATTATTTTAAGTGCAGGTACTTGTCATTCATCTTGAATGATGTTAACGCAGAAATCGATTTTGAAGCATTATTGGAAAAGTTCGGTGAAAAAAAAAACTAAGAATGCTGACTGCATTAAAAGAAAACCTGGAAGGTGAAGTCTTACCAACGTACTGTACTGTGAAACGGCATGAGTTGTAACTCTCCGATTAGTAATTATTTCAACTATTTAACTACTAATATGAAGAAAAAAAATCCCGTAAAGAATGCTGTGCGAAGCACTAGTTTTATGAAAAGACAAAAAAGGAAATCATACCAATCTTGCTGGGAGACTATAGCATTAATCATTCGATTTTAAACAATGAAGATCACAGAGTTGCGATGGCTCAGGGGATAGAGCGTTCACCTTCCAATGCTACGAGCCGGGTTCGAATTTCAGTCTATACGAATTCCGCATCCGGCTTGCGTCGAATATAAAATAAAATGAGGATCTGTAAGAACAGTTGCTTAATATCTCTCCGAACTTGACATCGAACAACCTGTGTTACTTCAAGTCAACACTAAATAGAGCGTTTTTTTAGAGTGTATCGTCCCAACTGCTAGATGAGAGTAGGCTTCAACACGGATCTATTTTGTGCCTCACCAGTCTTGACAAATATAACACAAACTCAGCTAAATAAATGGTCTGTCAGAATGAAATACTAAGAAGAATAGCAAAAGCCAGATGGTTCGTAAGAAACGACACAATACAGCTCAAAATAGACGCAATCGACAAACATGTAGCTAAATTAATAACACATTCCGTGTAATTATTTCAATTCCGTGTAATTATTCGTGCAGTAAATTTCAATGAAATATTCCTGCGTGAAAATTTAATTGAAGACAAGAGACCAATACCAGCATACTATTGCAGTGATGCATTCTATTCAATTGGATATGCATAACCTCATTTTCACCATAGCTCAAGTTATGCCTCATGTTTTTCTCACATTATAGTCTAATCACCCTACTGCACTGTCAGAACTCAATGTTTGTTTATTGTTGTTGTTCCTTTACGTCGCACTGGAGGTGCACAATGGACTATTGGCGATGGTCTGGGAAACATCTATGAGGATGATCCGAAGACATGCCATAAAAATTTTGATCCTCTTCAGAGGGGATGGCACCCCCGCTTCGGTAGCCCGATGACCTGCAAACGAAGTCGAGCCCTTTACGGTAGAGCAGTTTAACGAGGACCCATACCGCACACCCTTGGTCCCTGAGCAGACTGATCCAAGTGGTCACCCACCCGCACATTGACTTTTGTTTATTGGAAGTGCGTACATGTGCAGGCAGGCTTATAAACCTTTGTCAAATAGAAGGACAGATAGCACAACACAGAGAAGGACAGCACGAGGATACATCCAGGGTAATAGCAGGATTCGAACCTGCCACCTCCACTCTTTGCACGGCGTTTGGCGGGAGATACCGCTCGTCCAGAGAGGCCCCTCAGTACTCATTGATCCACATGAATACTCCTTCATTTCATTTGCATTCCACCACTTCACCACAAAGAATGGGGCGAATGGGAAAAGGGCCACACGCGGCTTCAGGTGCCCAGATATTTAATACAGTTCAGTTCAAGATATATTTAATAGTCCGACGTAACGAACATAAACTGCGCAAATAAGAAAGATGTCGCTACTCACAGACTACTAAGCTGTGCAGTGGGGTAAATTCGAAAGATTTCATTAGTTTGGACTGCAGTGTAAAAAAAACTCGGCAATCTTTAACCAGTATTTGAGGGGCCTCCCTGGCAAAGCGGTATCACCCGCCAAACGCTGTGGAAAGTGTGGAGGTAGCAGGTTCGAATCCCGCAGTTACTCTGGATGTATCTTCGTGCTATCCTTCTCTGTATTGTGCCATCTGTCCTTTTTATTTTACAAAGGTTTATAAGCCTAACTTGAGCACACAACCCTTCAAATGTATGTAATTCCAATAAGCAATAAACAAGTATTTGGTTCAAAGTTTCTCATTATCCTAAGTTAAGTTAAATGGTAGATCATTTTATTTTAATTACACCATGCTTTGTGCCGTATGATCGAGAAGTACTTCCATGGTGCAACTGACTGCACCAAAATTTGGTAAAAGACATAAAACTTTGACGGTGACTGTAAAATGAGCGATGTTTGTTTACGACGCCCTGTTAATTGAGCGATGTTTGTTTACGACGCCCTGTTAATTGAGCGATGTTTGTTTACGACGCCCTGTTAATTGAGTGATGTTTGCTTACGACGCCATGTTTTCTTATCTCTTTTCTAGGAGGTATTTGTTCTGTACGGTGCTATACATCTGCGAAACAAAAGTTCGCAGTTACAGCCCCTGGCCAAATTACTAGACGCACTATAAGATTCTATGTTATATCTTAATTATCAGGTCATACTATAAAGTAATATTTTTACGCGACTGAAACTGGTTAGCACTTGTTTATGTTTGTGTATCAATTGGTTAAATTAGACGATAAATAATATAAATTAGACGGTATATTATATAAGTATAGAATATTTATTACATAAGGTATTATATTGGCATATTATAATAATTAGATCAAATTATTAGACGCACTGTAGTGTTTTAATAATGACATGCTTTGCACGAGTTTATAGGCGATACTTTTATATTTAAACATACATTTCATTCGGGAGATTTTTTATATACTTCGTATTTGCATTTTTGTTAACGTATTGCGTTACAATGTTAATCAATTGATACACGAGCATAAACCGCGTAAAAACAAAGCTGTAAAACCTGATAATTAAAATTTAATATAAAATCTTAGAGTGCGACTAATAATTTGGCCAGTTTGTAGTCGTTACATTTAAAAAAAAGAAGCTGTAGTTAGCTACAAAGAAAATGTAGTTCTTTCGACCACTGCACATAAGCGTAGAATTCGAAATGGTTGCTAAATGTTTCGATTTTAATAAAATTCCTTATTATTTCTCACACTTTCTAAGGGGAAAAAAATCGCTTTTCAATAAATTTAAGCAATTAATAACCTATACATGGATTCCTTATTCACGGTGTACTGAGAGGCTTGTCTCTACAGACCCCTCCGCGCCATTTTCAAGATTTATTATTTTAATAGTTTATTTGAAAAGAGCGTACAATAAAACAACGTAAACAATTTTTTTTAAAAGTCAATTCCTACGCAAGTCAACAAAGAGAAGTTTTATTTTAGTTACTTTTTATCGAATAATTAAAATTTTTCTTCCCCTATAAAACTAAAATTAATTAATTAAATTTATATGGGATGAGATTCTTCCGCGGATTTCCGCTTTTTTTTCAGATTTTTTCCGCTAATTTCCGCTAAAAAAAAATTTTTTTTGCTCAAGTTAAAATATTTTATGAGGAATTTAATTTTCCACGGATCGAAATTATTGAAATCCTTATTCCTTCCTCTGAAGTTTCTCTAAAAATCATTTCCTTGGGATAAAACTGGTTGGCCTTTATACAGGGATGAGATTTTTTTTGTTTCTCGAATTTCAGCCTTTTTATCAAAAACTCTGATTCTCTAAAAGTTTCGTTTTTTTTATATAAATATCCCGCTTTTCTTAAAAAAAATTCATTCGTTGAAGTAAAATAGTTATATTTATTTACGATTTTCAAAGATAAACAGAAAATTCAAACTACGCCCTAGCTGCTAACCCTTCCGCATTTTTACTTATATTAGCTATTTTCTCCGATTTCACACACAGAAAATAAGATTTTCCATATTTTTTATCCGTCGGCGGGATAGCTCGTATTTTCGTAATTCAGACGTCGCTGCTTCTTGTATTCTGGCGNCACGTGCTACCACGTCATGTTTTTTATTGTATTTATCTGACACAGCGAATATTAAATAATAAAATATTTAAATGTGCGCAATAATTTTTTTTTGTTCAAATAGAGCTATAAGTTAGAAATGATCACTGATGTTATTTTTAAAATATGTGAAAAACTGATTCGCTTATAGAAAAATTTAAAAACATGACTAACGCTTAACCCATCATAAAATTCCATCTCGTTTTTCGCTCATCCCTATTGAATTAATAGAATTAATATTTGAAAAACTTTATGACGTCAAATGTCATTCACTACAAGTTCAAAAAAATATGTATTTGAACTTGAAGGGATAAATAAAACGTAATTTATTAACGATTGAAAATTTGAACAAGATATAGGGACAGTGTGAACTAATAGTAGGAATTAAGAAACGGGCCACCCTAAATAACTTTTGATCTAATGATCGAATCTTCACGTTCTAGGATTCAATCTTAATGATTTAAGGGACCAGCTTAAATATGTTAATTAATTAGTGCAGACGATATTTAAAGTAACAAAATCAGACTCAAAAACGTACTTTCTCAATGATATGACTCAATGATATCAAGGACTCAATGATATGATTAAAGGGTGTGATTTCAAATTATCAATTCTGTGATCAATTAGTGCAGATGATACTTTAAGTAAGGAAATCAGACACAAAAACGTTTTTCTTTAAAAAAAAATAAACATGTCTTTTTTACAATGTATTTGGATTTCTGACCCCTAAAATATAAGGGTAGCCGCAATCTGGGAAATATAGTCCCAATAGTTTGTTCAGGAGCGCTGTCCAAAGCTTCGAACCCTTAATGTTAAGATAATTGTGGGAGTCAGAAGTCCGAATCTGTCAAGAAAAAAAAGGTATGTTATGTATGTTATGTAAAAGTATGTCTGTTTTTGTAATTTGAAATATTATCTGCACTAATTAATTAGCACGTTTGCGATCACCTCCTCTCACCATCAAGTTTGAGTCCCAGAACGTAAACATATGATCATTTGACGAGAATATATTTAGTGAGGTCATTTTTTTTTTAAATTTTGCGTACTGTGTATTAAAAAGGAAGAATACTTTTTATTTTGAGGAGCTTCATAATTTCAAAAATAAAAGATTTTTATTATTTATCAAATTTGATATTTCATTCAGTTTATGATATTTAATATATAATTGCTAGCCTATATCACTCTCAAATAAAATATGGAAAACTAAATTGAGCAATTCTTCTTCATCTTCAGGATAAATATTCAATCAATTCTGCCCATCCTTCAAATACTTCAATCGCCAAACCTTCCTCATACGTTTTGTTTTCTTTTAAAATATTTAATTAAATTACCGTTCTCTATTAACATAATTTCTTTAAAAAAATTGTAGTGAATTGATAAAACATTAGGATTTTTTTTTTTTCAAATACCATAAAAAACTTGATCTTATGATTTTTAAACACTTTTATTAATTCTGAAAATATGAAATTATTTATGTAGGTCGTAATAAAATTATGAAGGTTACATTATTTGTTGAAGTTTTGTTTTGTTAAAAAAAATGTCAAACAACTTTCCTTGTTCCCTCTATAGCTGAAGCAAATAAAAACTTAAAAGAACAGAAAAATCTTTTGGTAATGAATTTCTCCGAGCGATTCACACTTCCATTGTGTTCCGCTTTTTTATCGTCAAAGTTGTTGACTTAACTTCCTCAGCAAATTCCCTTAAGGAACAGAAAACTTATGGAACATTCTTTCCGGTGGAACGTTTCTCTTTTTGTTCACATTTTGATCGAATGTATTGATAAACAAATGTTATCAGCGCAACTCATAATCCGGATGGACCCTACAATTAATATCCTTTAAATTATTATTGTTTTCTGTTTCAAAAACATTCCCTATTCTAGCCTTGGAATTTATGCTCAAACTTCGGCCACTTAATACTTTTAACTAAAAAAGTGTAATGTAGTTTTGTTTTTTAGATTATGAGCATTACTTTTTATTCATAAGTATCAGGAAGTCAGATACACTTTATGTAGGGTGTTTCGTAAGCACAACTCTTAATTTTTAGGATAAATAAGGATCAAAAGGTCAGAGACAGTACAGACTGGGCTTTTTCGTAATCACCACTCTTTAATTTTTTTGTTAATAAATGTCTGGAAGTCAGAGACAATGTATACTGGGTGCTCATGAGCACCACTCTCAATTTTTAGAAATAATAAGTATCAGGAAGTCAGGCACACTGAATACAAGGTGTTCTGAAAGCACCACTCTTAATTTTTAGGAATAATAAACATCAGAAAGTCAGGCGCTAAATAAAAGGTGTTCTGGAAGCACCACTCTTAATGTATAAGAATAATAAGTATCGGGAAGTCAGGCACACTGAATACAGGATGTTCCATACGCACCACTCTTACTTTTTGGATCCTAAATACTTAAGATTCTGAAATTAACCTTTAAGCGAGGGAAAAAAAAGCGTTTTCAAAATCGACAGACACAGTTTATATCTCTGATGAAATCCCTCACAAATAAACTAGTTTTTCATCCTTCTTAAACTGTAAATGACTACGATCTGCAATGACTTTACAGTATTGTCTAAGAACACTTTTGAATGGTGGATTCCATTAACGAACATTCATTTTTCAGCCTTTGTTTTCTGCTTAAAATTATAAAATTCAGATTATTTCATTTTCTCATCGCATGAGCTGTTAATGAAACGTATTCATTACAGTTAAATATTCACTTTTTTAGTGTTCTCAAACAGTTCTATTGATATATTTCTCCCTTTTAATAAATTCTAAGAAAGCACAAATTTTTGCGGATATAATTGTGTGAAAAGAAGTTACATCTTTCCGGAATAGTATGTCTTTAATTGTTTTTAAAGCACTTTAAGAGTGATATGCAAAGAATATTGATTAAAGAAATAGTAATAAGTTATGCAAAATTAAGATCGAATGCCCTTCAAAAAATCTGCCCCGTTTAATTTGTTCACTCCATTTTGAAAACCAGTTTAAAGAGTCCCACTTTTCCCTTTTAACGGGGCACTTTTCTTGCTCCAGTTGGCACCATTTCCTTCCCATTATGTCGTGCGTTAAGTGCACTCCCACTTTCGATTTTAATGCATTCCTAAGTTGCTCACTTTTCCGCGAGGCGATAACTCATCCAATAATTCACTGGCATTTCCATTTTACGCGCCACCTACAACCGAGAGACACTTTTTTTTTTGTTGTTCGAAACAGTTTCTTTTGCTGTTGCGCAAAACTATTAACATATACAAATTTTTGAACTTTAAAAAAAAAATGTTTTTTCTTAAATTTTTTATTTTATTTTATTTTTTAAATTGATATTGCGTAAGAAATCAGGCCATCTTAGGATTTTTCAAAAGAAAAAAAAAACCCTCTTAAATCTTGCTTTTTTTTAACATAAAATTTTATATTAAAAATTGCTAAAAATTATATTAAATATGTTAATTGTTAAATTATGTTGATTGTTAAAAATTATGTTAAATATGTTAATTGTTAAATTATGTTCATTGTTAAAAATTATGTTAAAAAGTGGCCAAGTGGTGATCTACAAGTACAGAAATTTAATTTGTAGATCGAAAGACCGCCAACTGCGACTCTGTGAGGAATGTTACATTGAATTGAATGCGAGAAACGCTGTAAAAGAAAAAGCAGACCACCCTGAATAACTTTTGATCTAATGTGCTATAAAAATACATAGGTTACCGTGACTCAGGAGTTAGAGTTCGCCTTCCAATTAAGTGAACCGGGTTCGAATCCCGGCAATGGCTGGTCGATACGAATTCCGCATCCGGCTTTCACCGACCACAGTGCTGATGTAAAATATCCTCAGTTGGAGACAGATCTTCGTTAGAGTCCCCTTGCCGTCAGGCTAACCGTGGGAGGTTCTCGTGGTTTTCTCCATGTAACGCAAATGCGGGTTAGTTCCATCGAAAAGTCATCTACGAAGGCAAATTTCTCTCAACAACCTGATCCAAGGGTTCTCTTGTCTTCTTGATTGGGTTCAAAATGACAAGGTTACTGAGTTGAACATTAGTAGTCGAATACCCAAAAATTGGGTAAGCTGTTCAACGACTGTTGTAAAAAGGTCATACAATTTATTTTTTTTAAATAGAAATTAACAATATTTATGGAATAATACTTAAATGTGGAAATGATTTCTTCGAAATGATCCACCCAGAAAAATTGATGAGTATAAAAAGTATTGCAGTGATTGGATTTCGAATTTTTGCTCAGTCCCTCACCGTCTGCATCCAGAAAACTAGCTTTGAGAATAATTGAAACAAATAGCTTAGCGAAACTAAGTTTGAAACTGACAGATTTGAGAACTTTAGCAAAGATGGCCGAGCTTATAATTCAAACTAGTTCTTGCCCTTCGACTTCACACGGGAAATTTGAAATGAGTACATTTTTTGCTGAAGTACTTCTAAATTGTACTTTTTTATTCCCTCATATTTTATAAATACAAATTTCTAGTATTTTTCTTCTTTTTCTTTTAAATTTTGAAATAAAATAAAAATGAAGCCATTTCTGCAAAAACTGGTGAAATGAAAAATTCATACGTTTAGTTCTCTATACGTATATTTTGGAAACAAAATGATGTTTCGACTTTTAAGAAGAAAAAATAATGATAAATGAGAAGCCAGTAAGTGAAGCCTCGGTTTATAATGAAGAACTTTTTCAGAAATTTGAAAGTAAAAGAAGAGTTTATATTAATAGAAATTATTTTTATTGTGAGAAATGATAAAATCATACTTAGAGAAATAAAATGATAATTTTAAAAACGGCATGTTTCAAAAAGAGAAACTTTCATTTTCGTCGAAACTGCGAGGAAAAATGTCGGGCGCATCATTTACGATGAACGAGGGGGAGGGGGTCATTTTCGGTGATGATAGAAGTTCATAATGAAATTATAAACTTCATAAAATTTTTGTTAGGTGTGACAAAAATGAAATTATATTCTCCTATCAAGCTTATTGGAAAATCCTAGTTTTAAAAATTTTTATTTTAGTATAATTAATTTTCTTTTAATTTTTTATTTGCTTGCTTGTGTCGTATAGAAATCAAACTTCCCCTTGGAAACTAATTCTATTTGCCAAAAAAGTGAGGTTACAAATTATGCCTGTGACGATCAGGAAATAATTGACTCAAGTTTTGTTATGAAGCACAGAACTCAAGCTAAAATTTGAGTATCTTGGCAATGTATTTTTATCGACGATTAATTTCCTTTGAGATATTATTATGCCGATAAATTCTATTTTATTTTATAACCGTCGTTGAACAGAAAACCCAATTTTGGGTTTACGACTACCAATGTTCAACTCCGTAGCCTTGTAATTTTGAATCTAATCCAGAAGACAATAGAACTCCTGCATCAAGTATGGGGAGAAATTCACCTACATGGTGGACTTTTTAATGGAACTAACCCGCATTTGCGTTATATGGAAAGGAAAACCACGAGAACCTCCCAAGATATAGTCTGGCGGTAAGGGGACTGTTACCCATGATCCGTCTACCACTGATATTATTTTACTTCAGCACTGTGGTCTGTTCGAGCAGTGTGCAGAATTCCAATCGACCGGCCATCTCTGGGATTCGAACCCTGTTCACCTCATTAAGAGGCACGCACTCTATTCCCTAAGTACCATGGCTCTGATAAAGTCTATTTTCAGTTCATTTATTAAAACCTATGTAGTTATCAAAGCCAGAGTTCTAGCCTGTCGGCCCAGTTAATCATTAATCACCGCCAAATTTCCATTAACGATAAATTCTCTGTGGCTCTAAATTCTACTTGCAGTTGTCTAAAACCGATTAAACTTTGCATTGTTTTCAAGAACTGATTTCAATGAGATTTAAGTAATCCAGCAAGTCAGAAAGTGGTCAGTATTTTGATTGACGAGTAATTTTATTTAAAATGAAATTCTGTTTGTAAAAATCAGGAAACGCTTAAAGCTATTAGTGTTATCAGACACATAGTTTAAGTCAAGATTTGAGAATTCTAATTCGTCGATAAGCGTTTGTAATTTCGATTTACGTCTGGAAGCAATTAAAGTTTTCGTTTACAGTTAGCATATATTTCTATCTGAGATTTTAGCATTCTAGCTAGTCAGAAAGTGATCATCATTTTGATTGACAATAAATTCTGCTTATAAACTCCATTTGTAGCGGTAACATTGAAACTTATCATTAAGCATGGAGCTCAATTCAAAATTTGAGTACTTAAGCTAGCCGGAAAATGATCGATATATATATATATATATATATAATACTTAAATGTGG
>NC_092206.1:9243557-9257907 GCF_043381705.1 Parasteatoda tepidariorum
TATATATATATATACCATGCGTGGGCATAATGAGCAGTAAAACTAGTCTCATAGTCAATGAAAATTTATACCTTGGAGGGCCTGATGTTAAAGTTTAAAATTCATTCACTTTTTAGTTTAAAATTCTGTTGGAGACATTATAATTCGCTTTTTCAAATTGCCGTTGAATTGTTTTGAAATGTGGACAAACAGTGTCAATCCAATTAAAAAGTTTTCACCTAAAATTTCAGGTAAAGAATCAATTAAATATTTATCAATTTTAAAGTATCTAGCACAATATTTCCTAACTTACAATGATTAAATCGTATGTTCACATTCCTCAATAATTAGAAGAAAAAAAAATCACAAGTTATTTTTTTTAATTAACTTAAAATTTGAATTAAAAAAATTATTTAAAATTAAAGTAATAATGACACTTATTAAAAGTGTGTTTTATAATGTGTCATTGTACACGTCATACTTAAAAGAAACCAACAAAATGTTGTGAAAAAAAATGTAATAATCTGAATTCGAAAACGAAAGTTAATTTTTCATAATTTTCCTTTTTATTTTTATTTTTAGAGAGTGTTGAACAGAATAAAATAAATGGTTCAAGTTGCTGAGCTATTCAATAAAATGTGTCCTTAAAGTACATTTCGAGTAGCATTTTTAGGTAACAGTCTTAATAAGACTAAATTAGAAAATCCTATCAAAACGTCAAAAAAATCAAATCAAAAGATTATACGTTATTACTTTTATTTAATCAAAACATTGTAAAATTAAGTTTTCTATCTAAAACAAATATAATTTTAATAAAATGTTAAAAAGAAAAAATCAGTCGAATTCTGGGATAAAAAAGTGAGTTTTATCAGTTTCATAGTGTACCTTCAAAGAAATAACACATTCACTTTGTTTTTCTTCATTGTTTTTCATTTGGAATAAAAACGAAGAATTAAGCTGAGGTAAACTTCATTCGTAAATATTTTTTTTCATTTATTTTGTCTTTTAACAAAACAAACACAAATTTTTAAACAACAAGAACTTTTTCTTTCAAATCCACTACATTTTGTTTCTTTCAATTAATCCTTTTGAAAATGTTTGTTGTATTCAAAAATATTCGTTCGAATTTAAAAATATTCCTTTTAAAATCAACAATCTTCTAAAGTTATAAAAAGAAGAAAGGGAAGAGGGAAAGAAAAAGGAAATAAATGTTTTTAAATAATTTTAAAAGACATTAAAATTTAGAAAGAAAATTTACCTTTCATTGCTTTTTATAAGTTGCCTTATTGCAACGTTAAATGCAATCATTAATGAATTCCGTTGCAGAATTAAAATCTCAAACAATAATTGTCAAAAAAAGGGCACTTTTGTTACAAAACAAAAGTACTTTAATGGAGTTCAGAACATTTCTTAAATCACTCCTTACATAAAATAAAATATTCAAAAAGCACTAAGGAAGGAGTTTAATTATTAGATAATTTCATGGAAATCGGTTTGCTTTGTAACATAATAAAGCTCAACTATTTTTCAGATTGCTTGGGAACTTTATCCCATAACCCGTTCACCAATGAGGATATTTTCCGTCAGCACTGTGGTCGGTGCGAGCCGGGTGCGGAGTTCGTATCGCCCAGCCATCGCTGGGATTCTATATAAAAAAGTACCTAAAACTTGCCTTACGCATACGGAAAGATTTCGCCATACATATATGGCAAATATGTATATAAAAATTTAACCTTAAGCAAAACTTCATGATCTTAGTGGAGGCTTTATTGATGGAACTGATCCGGATTTGCGTTTCATGGATAAGAAAACTTTCCTCGAAAACCTTCCATGGTTAGCCTGACAGCAAAGGGTTTTTAACCTGTAATTTGTCTACCACTGAGGATATTTAAAGTCAGTACTTTGGTCTATGAGAACCGGATGCGGAATTCGAATCAACCTGCTATAAGTGATGTTCGGGACCGGGACCAGGGAGGACCGGGATTCGAACCCGGTTCACTTCATTGGAAGTCGAGCGCTCTACCCCTGGGAAACCACGGTTCCCAATCAAGGACTGCAGGAAATCATTGTTTCCTCGTATTTAGGGGTGATCTGCGTTAAGTTCAGGGTGATCGTGGAAAATATGTAGAATTGATTCGATGCATAGTTTGCAATTTTCAGATATTCCAAAAACAAAATATGTGTTCCAACACTTTTGGAGGGTTTCTTTTGCCTTTTTTCCGTTGGTAAATTTCTTAATGTTTATAGCAACGAGACTGTGGACTTATTGTAAGGCACGGTTCCCTGCAAACGCACAGCAAAACACAGTCAAGCATCACTTACTGCGGGCCGTGTTCGGGTGGGTGTGACCACTTTGATCAGTCTGCGAAAGGACCGAGGATGTGTGGTATCGCTCTTCGTTAAACTGTTCTACCGTAAAGCAGTCGTTGGGCTACGTAAGATTTTAAAATTTAAAATTTCTTTCTAAAAACATTTGATTTTGCTAGTTGTAATATACTTGCTTAAAAAATTGAAAATATTTGTTTTAAGCAATTATTAACGTTTTAATACCAAAAATAGATAACATAATTGTCTCAACTTCTGCTCATTTGCTTAAAATCGCCTTCGTAACAAATTTAAACGAATTCTAGCATTTACCTAAGATCTATTTTCTATAGTCAAGAGGCACCGAAGCTGGCAGCCGCAATCGTACAGATTTTCGATATTTTTTTTAAAATGGACATGAAAAAAAACGTACATTCATTCGTACATCCATATAAAAACAATGTAGTTAAACCAATTCTAATTATTTATTACCATTTAAGGGCGGGAATATATGTTTTCTATACTTTTATAAATTGTCTTTTTCTTTTTAAGAAAAATAACACATGAAGAAAAAAACATAAATACAAAATATATTAAACAACTTTATTTAACAAATAAAGAAACAGATAGATACACATTTTACAATGCGCCATTTTAAAATAAAAGAGCTCAGAATTAACAGCATTATATATATGGAATGAATTATAATAATTCCTAATCTGAAATGGAAAATTAAAAAAAACAGCCAATATATTACATACAATTTTCTTCCTAAAATAACAGAGCATGCTGTACAGAAATTAATTACAAAAAGACACACATATTTCAAAAGAAACGAAACTGGTTTCTTTTGCTGGTTAATTACAAATTACTTTCTCACTATAGAAAGCTCTTTATTTTTACATAAACATGTTTTTATTTACAACTGATTTTAATAAAACAATAATAATGTTTTGAGGGAACTTAACAGAAATAAAATTCTGTAATCTTCAGCTGAACGCTATCATTTTTTCGTATGTCCCTGTATTTTAGATTTAAAAAAAAAGAATGTTAAGGTCTATTTAGAAAAAAAATAGTAGAAGTGTAAGAGTTTTTTTTAATTTTTTATAGAGAATAGTCAACTTGATTCAAATTAATTTTTCACAATAAAACGGTAGACCATCATAAACCTTCAACAATGACACCATTAGCTAGAAACAAAGATTTTGTCGAGCAAATTTATGTTTTCATTTGGTATAATCTTTTTTTTTTATCTAAATGGGGCATTCACCCCTGTGGCAGAAATATTTTCGGGCATTCTGCTACATACCTCTCTAGTACTAATATCTTTCTGCAAGATACTTTTAATAATAACAAATATGCATGTTACTAATATAAAGTAACCAAAGCGTCAACTTTAAAAGAAAAACTTTTCGGTTACAGAATTTTTTTAAATTCGAATACTTAATATTTTTTTAAATTCTAATATCATGGGCAATATTCTCGCATTTTGCAGGGGGAAAAACGCACTAAATATTTCTTTTTTCGCATTTTGTAAATCATCATCACATTAAAAAGAAAATGATAAAAAATCGTGAAACAGTAACTACCGAAAAGTAGCTCGACGGAGAAATTACGCGAATCGAACTCTAAAAAAAAAAGGTTTGGTAACTACGTGTTTTTATTTCGATATTCAGTTGTTGTAAAAAATAATATAGTGTTAAAAATATGATTTTAAAAACTATATGGAAGTTAAAATTAATAACTGCAAAAAAAAAAAAATAGAACGAAAATTTCTATAGGATAGTTTATATAAGCTATGGAGGCACCATAAGATCATGAATTTTGTTTTAATTACACAAGCATTATTGCAAAGTTGTAAATATTACATTATTTTCTACATTTTAAGTTATATAACCGCAATGTGAAATAACATGCTTCAAAATTTTTAATCGCTGACAAATACAATAAAAACTTTAAATCTGGTAACAATGATTTCATTTTAAGAATGAAACACAAAAATGTACTGCTCAGACTTTTCTACTTAAGTTAAAGCATAGTTTAAACGAAGTAGTATAGCTCGTTCACCAGGAGTTGGCACTTGGCTCCGCCTTCATCACGTGGTATGCGACGATACTATTTCGCTATTTTTGGGAGAAGGTTGCGAGCAAACTTGAACAATGTTGCTATTTGGCAATCGTTTGGCAAAAATATTTATTTCGCAAACTTTATGTGCATTTTTTTAATAATAAATATTTCATAAATTTGATTATATTTTGCACCATTTCTTATGATATTTCTTTCTTTTGAGTGAATAGTTTGTCCTTTATGAGCCATTTCGCTGGGAGAACAACAAGAGAAGATAANATATAGTGTTAAAAATATGATTTTAAAAACTATATGGAAGTTAAAATTAATAACTGCAAAAAAAAAAAAATAGAACGAAAATTTCTATAGGATAGTTTATATAAGCTATGGAGGCACCATAAGATCATGAATTTTGTTTTAATTACACAAGCATTATTGCAAAGTTGTAAATAGTACATTATTTTCTATATTTTAAGTTATATAACCGCAATGTGAAATAACATGCTACCTTTCAAAATTTTTAATCGCTGACAAATACAATAAAAACTTCAAATCTGGTAACAATGATTTCATTTTAAGAATGAAACACAAAAATGTACTGCTTAGACTTTTCTACTTAAGTTAAAGCATAGTTTAAACGAAATAGTAAATACATCACGTTTTCACAATGCAACATATTCAAAATTTTAACAACATATTTTATTTTTACAAATTTATTGCCTTTTCAAGTACCAGGTTGCATGAAACGCATCGTTTTCACCTCTCCATTAATTAAATTAGAATTTATTAAGTCTCATTTAATGTACATAAAAAAATCACGTTTTTTTGACACTGGGAAGAAACTGCTGCATACATCTGTATGCGTTTTCCATTTTCTAAAAGAAAAACCCCGTATTGGCTATCTGAATATTGGGTTTCTCCTATGAATCACTCCCAAATTTGGTAGCCAGATAAAATCGACCCCTTGAAAGAAGATTCAGGTACTCGCGGAATAATAGAAACAACAGTTCGATATGAGCCACAGATCACAGAGAATATCCCAAAAGAGATACAAAATGTTTTGTCAATAGCGAAAGCTCAAGTTTGTATTATTCAGAAACAGTTCCATCATCTTGTCAGCAGACCGATAGCGAAAATCCAGAGCAGAGAACCATAGTTGCTGTTGGCATCGCTGGTGGAAGACTCGACATGCGCAGAAGGGCAGTCGATGACCTGGCGATGAAATGAATGTTTCTTCCGTCTCTCACACTCATTGCGATAGGGTCCTATGCAAGCAGCGTATGCCATGGCATGAGGTACGTAAGTCTGTTCTTGGACCCCTCTGAAAAGATGGGCCATGGGGCCACGAGCATAAACTGGTACATCCTCGCCACCGTGTGTATCCCATCTACGTGGTACAGCACTTTGTTGGACATAATTCTTATCCTCTGTAATAAACATTGACATCAGACGCTTAAATTGAACAAAATATATTTATATATGAATCAGAGTTCGAAAACCAGTCACCTCCACTTTTTCCCCGTCAAAAATTGAGATTCTTGCATTTTTTAAAGCTCAGCTGACGTAGATACATAGTTAGGATATAAAACAAATCATGTCCTCCTACATGGTATCGAACATTTTGTGCATTAAAATTTAAATAATGTTCGAAAGCATGCCATAATTCTAAAGATGATCTGTTCGCAGAATAAACTTCGAAATATAACCACAAGATGGCTGCCGTTGTTGCTTATGTAGCAACAATTTTACCTGGACCCCAATTGGGCTCAAAATTGGCTCAATATGATTCCCATATGAACATACACCAATGGAAGAATATTGGGATGTATAGATTTTTTAATATTGGTTTATATAGGGCCAATATCGATCTTTAAGAGGCCAAGATAGGGCCTATATTGGCTGAAAAATGTATCTGAAATATCGGGTGATTCTAACAATTCTCTATAGGGCCTATATCGGTTGTAAAGTGGCTATAAAATATCGGACGAATCGGGCAATTCTATATAGGACTAATATCGGAGGAATAACGGCCTCTTGTACCTTTATCGAGCCAAGATTTGTGAATATTGTTCCAATGAGGACTCAAGTTATTTCGCTGCTAGGGGAAATTGTTCACATAACAAGCATAAAAAATGGAATTAAGCAAAAATGAAGATCAATAAATCAAAATGGAAAAGCGATAAAAGCAACATAAACCAAAATTGTTCTTAGTACACATTTTTAAATAAATATGGAAGACTGTTAAAAAAAAAAAAACTGTTAAAGGTTACTGTTTCTCTTGTTTTTACTTTTTATTTTAATCATTGAATTTTTGTGGTATTATGATTTTATTCTTATTTTGTCTTCCATTATGGGGCCTTGGGGGAACAGTCAGTGTTTGGTTGAACGCTGACTACAAAAAGGTTCCAGCATGTTAGCAGGGCAGTGTGTTCCCTAAAGAAGTACTGTTTTTGCTGACTTGCTTATCTTTGAAATTTCGTTTTGTTTTTATTTAAGTTCTCCTATATTTATTTAAATTGTTTACATAAACTAGCATTTAAATATTTAATTTAGGCTTCTTATTTTGATGATGTCTTTTTTATATCACACAATGAGTTCAGAGAGTTGATCTTCAGATGGTATATCGATGGTACAAATAATATACTTGATTTCAGAAATTGATGACCCGGAAAAATATGTAATGAAAAGCTCTTATGGAAAAGCAAGAAAGGAGAAACAACAGTTTTAGATGTCATATTAAAGCATTTTTACTTATAAAAGCATTACACTTGGTAAAGTTAAAGTACATCCTTTCATTGGTGGTGTGCGCCAGTTAATATTTACTCTGTACAAAATGTCATAATCCGAATGATTTCTAATTAAACACTAATATCCCTTAATATTAAGGGGACCGGAAAGTAATGTCGTTTCGGCGCATTAAATATTCGTTAGACTTAAAAACCAATTCATTTTTTTCCGATCCGGCATTGAAAGGTTGTTGCTAACGAGGGTGAATACAGTATTGATTAAAAATAAGATCTTGACAACAAATATCAAATGCACCGAAACGACATTACTTTCCGGTCCCTCTAATATGTAATCCAAGACCTAACATAAGTCTTTATTTCATTTTGAAATGATTATTAATATTTTCGCTTATTAAAAAATACTGTATAGTATTCGTTTTAAGGTTTTGTCCGAAAACAGGTCAACTGCAAGTTTTAATTATTTTTTAAATTAACAAATTACGTCATATTGTAGCCTAATTGGAATGGAATATTTTGTAATCAGCCGTATTTTATTATCAAAAAATAAAAACAGATCTCTCTCTCTCTCTATATATATATATTTCAAGTTGATACTTAACTATTCAGTCCCTTGTCACTCCTGTAAAATTAGTTTGTTAGAAGTGACCAGTAATCAAACTCATTGATTTATTTACCAGTATTTGCGTCAGTCAAATTTTCTCTGCCAGTCTCAAAATTCCTGTTATAGCCAGGACCATTTGCGTACAGCAAGGTTGTATAAGGCATGCTGTCTACATCGGATTCTTTATTATCTAGACCTATTAAGGAAGAAAAATTCAATAAGAAATATTGAATCTCAAGTTGTTTTTTTTTTGCAATGCACGTTACTTTGCATTAATATATACACCGAAGAGCCATTACATTATGACCACCCTCCATCTATAACAAAAGACTCGCCCAGGTTTTCATGGTTTCTCACCCAGGAGCAATGTTTTCATGGGGCACATTAGGACCCATAATCCTCATAGAACAATCCTTGACGTCTGTAAGCTACTTAAACATAGTTGCAGACCAGGTTCACCCATTCATGGCAACAGTTTTTTCCTGCGGGGGATGGTGTTTACCAACAGGATAATGCACCATGTCATAAGGGTTGAATCGTCGAGGAACATTCCAGTGACTTTCATGTTTTGTCTTGGCCCCCAAATTCACCTGACCTTAATCCAATAGAGCATTTGTGGTCCTACTTGGAAAACCAAATTCGTGCTGCCACGCTACCCCCTCGCAATGTGAGGGAATTGCAGGACCAGTTTGTGATCGCTTGGTACCAGATACCTCAGACTACCTATCAGCACCTTGTGGAATCAATGCCTCGGCGGATGCTAGCAGTTTTGATGGGCTAAAGGTGATCCTACATGCAGGGTGGTCATAATGTAATGGCTCTTCGGTGTATATATATTACAAATACGGAGAAAACATGAAAAAATTATAAAGATTTTTTAAAAGGGAAGAAAAAAATTAAAAAATATATATATTTAAGAAATATTTGAAATGTGCAAATCTAATTGAGGTAAATCTATGGCTAAATATCTTCTTATATTTCAAATAAAATTTAAAAAAAAGTTTTTTTCCAATAAAATGTTAATATCTCTAAAATTATCAATATCAATTTTTTTTTAAAAATAAATTTATTTTTTATTAACTGTTATTAATATCTCTACAATCAACAATAATTAAAACTTTAGATTATCCAGTATAATATTATTAACTTGCGCACGTCCAGATTCGGGGCAATCCAAGGCAACTAAAATAAACACGTTTCTTTACTTCAGTAAGAACGCGTCATAAAATGATCCCATCATTATCAATTTACGCTTTTATTTTCATATTTTTTTTCAAACTGACAAACTTGTTACGAAAATATTTTAAATCCTTTTTGAAAGATACCGGTTCCATAGCACGTGGAAATGCATTTTACCTAGATTTGCTCATCTTTTTTCTATCTCGGGTACTGTAGTCTTTCTAATTTCGTTTCTCACTTTTATTTTAAATTTTTCGTTGGTAACTTTACGTTTTTTTCTTATTATTTCAAATCACTTTTGTTTATTCTCATTCACCGGGCAGTGGCACTGAACTATATAAATAATATAATAAAAACTTAATGCTGTTTGCAAGTTTTAAGTGAAATTATAATACGGATTTCTTTTTTTTTCCTCGCCTAATTATGGGATTGTATTATTATTGCTTTTACAGTTTTACAGTAATGCCTGCAAAGTTCGTATAAGTGTTGATTAAAAATTGTAATATTAAAACAATTTAGCGTAACAAATGATGTAAAGGTTGTTAACTTTTTTATGCTCGTAAAAAATTTAACTCAAATTTGAAGGCAGAATTTTTTGAGTCACTTTTTTTTAAAGAGGTGATAAAAAATGTTACCTAAAATAGGATTTCCACGCTTTGGCGTTCCTCCAAAAGAGAAGACGTGAGAGTGGTCCGAAGTGACAACTATTAATGTTTCATCGTCAGCTTTGGTCATCTGCAGTGCCGTGACGATTGCATCCTCAAGTGCCAGAGTGTCCACTAAGGCACGGTGGGCATTGTTGAAGTGATGAGAGTGATCAATTCGACCTCCTGAAAGACATAACTCTCATTCTAAATGAAATACATGCAGGGTGATTCTACGATCCTGGAACAGACATTTGGAGGGACGGTCTAGTGTACTAAAACATGCATGATTTTCAACAGGAATGAACCCAGAAAACCTTACGGCAACCTTGTACCGGAATTTTCTTTTTATCGTCATGAAAATGTTGGTACTAAAAACCTTTTTCCAATGAAGCAAAAATATTGCAGTTTCAAACCTTTCATCCTAAAAGGATTGAAAATTATTTTTCAAAGCTTTTTTTAAAAAGTATTGTCACTTAAGTCCATAATGACGTATTAGCTGACGTCACACTAACGATAGGATCAAATTGCATTGTCCATTAAAATTTCCATTAAAGGTCTGGTTTCTTAGAACAAGCGCCTTATCTGGGCGTCAGCGGGACACCAACGTCCCGCTGACGCCAACAAAGTACTGGTTTGTTAGCTCAAGGCCTGGTTTCTTAGAACTAGCGCCTTATCTGGGTGTCAGCGGAAAGTTGACGTAGAACTGACGCCAAAAAAATACTTTTTTGTTAGCTCAGCGTGAGCAGTCGGTCCAACGCAGACATTATCTCTCATTGCGCATGCGTTAATAACGTAAACAAATATTTATTTTGAATTTGTANCTGCGTTGGACCGACTGCTCACGCTGAGCTAACAAAAAAGTATTTTTTTGGCGTTAGCTCTACGTCAACTTTTTGCTGACTACCAGATAAGGCGCTAGTTCTAAGAAACCAAGCCTTGAGCTAACAAACCAGTATTTTGTTGGCGTCAGCGTGACGTTGACGTCCCGCTGACGCCCAGATAAGGCGCTTGTCCTAAGAAACCAGACCTTTAGAATGACTTAGATTTTAGATTATTTTCTCCTTGAGACTAGCTTTATTAAAAGATGTTTTCAAGCTCGAAAACCCTACGTCAACCTCGATTTAAGGTTTTTATATAGAAGGCTATTTTCCAAGGTTTTGGGTTAGAGTAATGTGCGTAGAATAGAACAGATTGTCACAGATGTTGTTTTAAGGTAAGAAAGTTTACACGTAAACCACATAACAAACCTTTTTAAGTTTACATTAAAAGGTTTATGCTGAGTGAAAGTAAACTTCGTCAACCGTGCAAACCGTGTCAAGGCATGAACACGAAAAAAAGGAGGAAAAACACGAAACTAACGTCATAAATTTTGCATTGGATCTTGTCCTCCGATATCAAGTAATGATGTTGAACAAAATCTTTAAATTTGAAAATGCAATTCTGATTTTTCTAGAATTTTGAAACTAATTGTTGACATTTACCTTTATGAGGTATTTATTTTATTCATATATAACACATTAAGTTTAACTATTATCTTATTTTTTTTAATTAAATGTGGTAATATAAGTTACAATTTAAAATTTAATTCAGAATAAATGTCAATACAAAACATGTATTCGAAACATTGTTATGTACTCATGTTACGTTTGTTAAGAAACATACATTGTTAGGTTTGTTTCTTATGTACTCAAAACATGTATTCGAAACATTATTCGATGATATTATTTTTTCATTGAGTTTATTTTTATTGTTCTTAAGGGTTTTCACTCAGTTTTTAAAGGCATTTTGTATGAATTATTAGCTCATCAACTTCCTGGCTTTGTATATAGCGCTAGGCCAGTATTTTAAAGATCACATGTTAGGAATTCCTGCCTTAAACTATTCACGTGAAAGTATTTTGTTAAAGATCGAGAAGAGTATTCAACTCTAGTATATGTGTATATAAAGTGTACAGTAAGCAAAAAAAAAAAAAAAAAAAAAAAAAAAAAAAAAAAAAAAAAAAAAAAAAAAAAAAANAAAAAAAAAAAAAAAAAAAAAAATATCACCCAGAATAACTTTTGTTTTAATGATCGGATTTTCACGCACTAAATGTCAATCTTAATGATTTCTAGAGGTGACTTCAAATATGCTTATTGATATGCTAATTACAAATTTAAATACGAAATCAGACACAAAAACGCACTTTCTCTGAATGAACCTAAATTTTTTTACATGCTCGGATTCCTGACCGTAAAAAATAGGGGAGAGGATTTGACAAAATTTCGAAAATATTGGATCACAAATTGGGGAGCTAGGAAGTTATATATATTTGGCTTCGTCCCCAAAAGATGCCAAGAACTATCGCTATAGCAGTAGTAGAAATTTAACATAACCCTACACTAACTGAGTAATCGAAAAGAGAGAAATACTCCGTTGCTACGCAACCAAGCTGAGAGAATAAAAAAAGAATGAAATAAAAACTGAAGCCATTCATGGTTTTGTGTGAACTCGAAACAAAAAGGCTTTTTTTTCTTTTTTAAATAGTTAATAGAAAAATATCTAAGTTTTTAGGCAACAGGTTTGTTTTTAGTTGATTTCTGCACAGGAAACGAAAATTTCTTTTATTATCATCTCCTTTAAAAATAAAACTTGAATCCATTTATAAATTATTTATCATTTACCAAGATTCTACTAATTGAACTCATAAACTTTTTATAAGGCATTAATTTGTATTTTTTAAGCTGTTTTTAATTTTTTTAAATATGAAGATTTTATACTAAAACCAATTTTGCATTATCTTAATTACATACAGAGTTGTAGGGCGAATCACGAAAAATATCCTGTAAAATCTGGAATCTAATGCACATTCACAAGGCTTTATATAAATCACGATATTTTTTTTATTTTTTTATATAGTTTAAGAAATTAGTAAATGTCAAAAAGATTTAAATATGTATGTTTAAGAATATTGTATGATTCATTTTTTAAAAAATCATTTCATTCTACCAAACATGTGAGTTACGTGGCTTTCATCAGATAAAGATAATTTGCCAATAGCATCCAGCTGTTTTTATGCATTCTGAAACGGATTTTCGTAAATTCTCCATAAAATGTAGCTCAACATGTTTAGCAGTTACGATCACCAATATTGCTACGGTAATTTCTTTGCTTTATTCCATTTATTACAAATTTATTTTACGATTCTTACCATCGTTACATACATATATATCTGATACGATAGTCTCCTTTTAAAAAGAATTCGCAAGGTCCTTAAGAAACTGTAATAGTGACAACAAAATCGAGAAGAGAAAAGTATTTTATTACGTTTATATTCACTACACACAGCATTACATAATCAATTTCAAATATAACTTCAAATATCTGGTTAAAATATCTGGTTTAATATCTGGTTTTAATTTTAAAGTTAATGATAATTTTGTTTGTTCAATATAGGTGTCTTGGTTTTTTTTTAATGTTTTAACGACCGCAATAACCCAGTTAAAATAATAATTTATAGATGTTTGCTTCGTTCAGCATAAGATTTTGATCAAAGTAATGATCAAGATAAATCCACATTATACTGGATAGTAAAAACTTCATTGGCTTAAAAGAATATGAAGAAAATAAACACCCAATCTTAAGATTCGCATGACGTGAATGAAAAAAAAAAGTGATATGAAACAGAAATGTGAAATTGTCAACGGAAAAACATAAAAGTGGACAACCAAACTGGAAAACCGCAGTACCCCAAAAGTAAAACAGAAAATTGAATATTAAACAAAAACAAAACTAAAAAAAGCAGCAGTAGCCGGGAAAGGCAAATCAGTACAAAATGCATTTCTACGTGCCAGGGAAAGCGGGGTGAAACTATTATCGTTAACTAGGGCGTTCATATGAATAAAACAAGATATCAAGATGCGCTGATGTAGCATGACGTTATCGCGATTAAATTTTTCCCGAACATGCAAAGAATTTGCAGCAATAGATTGATCGCATTTTTGAAAAGGGACTTATCTACCGTGTTCTTTTAGTCAAAATTTTAAAACCCGTCTGGTTTATACTATATAGCTGAACTTGCTCTGGCAAGGAATTCATTCTCCGTTTCACTCTCGGCTACCAAAGTTTCACAAATTTTTTTTTTGCCCATTTTTATTTTCTATTTCTCGATGGCAACCATACATTTTTTATTTCAAATCACTCTAGTTTTCTTCATTCACGTCGGCCGATTCTTAAAAAAAATAGATGCCTATTTTTGTGCCAGTTAAACATTTCCTTTAAACGTTGCCATTCCCAGGGTTCGCTTGACTTTAATGACTCCTGACGTGAATTTTTTTGAGCTCTCGAAACATCTCAACTTCCCTTTACATTTTCATATTGTTTGAAGATAAGGAAATTTTTGTCTACCCTCTTCAATTTCTTTGGATTATTCATTTAGTGACACAGTATATTAAATTAAAATACTTAATGTGTCATTAAAACTAGTTTCACGTAAGATAATGGTTATCACTCTGAGATTGGAAGAAAAACATAATCTATATTATATAAAACGCTAATACGTACGTACGTACGTATGTATGTATCAATAAAACCGATGATATTTCTTTTCTCGCGCTGGCAACAGTTTTCATTTTTAATTGATCGGATTCGGCGCGCAAGAGCACGTAGTGAGCATCATATGGCTAAAATAACCAGAGTGAGCATTATCAGGTTGTTCAATTCAGATTCATGCACTAAAAACATGACAATATTTAATTTAAACTCAATTAGGAATTAATTAATTAATTGAAGTGAGAATGCTTTAAAAGGCCGCTGTTGAATTGATATTTTTCTACTGGGAGCTACCTAAA
>NC_092206.1:9258050-9268125 GCF_043381705.1 Parasteatoda tepidariorum
GTCGACCAGTGTTTTAGAGAACAAATAATGACTTTGTCCAAGAAAAAACACATTATAGCTGAGCTAAATGAAGAGTGCTGTGATTAATGAAGAAGCTATGTTTAATGTCAAAATCAAAATCTTGGCTGATTTCAATGTGCTGTTGAATGCTGTCCGCCATTGCTTCTGTGGTTAACGTCACGTTGTAATCCAACTGCAGTTGAGTTGGACGGCAATTGTAGTTCAAGATGAGCGTTCGATGACGTATACTATCAAACTCACAAATGGACCAATCAGAGTTTAGCGCTGATTTCCAGCTGACGGCGTCCTGTCCTAAGAAACCAGGCCTTAAGATGGGTTTTAGCTGAATATACAAGACTTTGCGAAAAGAAACCTTAGAATGACTTAGATTTTAGATTATTTTCACCTTGAGACTAGCTTTATTAAAGGACTTTTTCACGTTTGAAAACCCTACGTCAACCTCGATTTAAGGTTTTTATATAGTAGAAGGTTGTTTTCCAAGGTTTTGGATTAGAGTAATGTGCGTAGAATAGAACAGATTGTCCCAGATGTTGTTTTAAGGTTAGAAAGTTTACACGTAAACCGCATAACAAACCTTTTTAAGTTTACATTGAAAGGTTTTTGCTGAGTGAAAATAAACCTCGTCAACCGTGCAAACCGTGTCAAGGCATGAACACGAAAAAAAGGAGGAAAAAGGTGTTTACTCACGAAATTAACGTCATAAATTTTGCATTGGATCTTGTCCTCCGATGACAAGTAATGATGTTGATCAAGATCTTTAAATTTGAAAATGCAATTCTGATTTTTCTAGAAATTTGAAACTGATTATTGACATTTACCTTAATGAGGTATTTCTTCGTAATTTATTTTATTTATAAATAACACATTAAGTTTAACTATTATCTTATTTTTTTTAATTAAATGTGGTAAGATAAGTTACAATTTAAAATTTAATTTAGAATAAATGGCAATACAAAACATGTATTCGAAACATTATAGTGATATTATTTTTTCATTGAGTTTATTTTTATTGTTCTTAAGGGTTTTCACTCAGTTTTTAAAGGCATTTTGTATGAATTAGTAGGTCATCAATTTCCTGGCTTTGTATATAGCGCTAGGCCAATATTTTGAAGATCACATGTTAGAAATTCCTACCTTAAACTACGCACGTGAAAGTATTTTGTTAAAAATCGAGAAGAGTATTCAACTCTAGTATGTGTACATAAAGTGTACAGTAAGCAAAAAATATATATATATATCACCCATAATAACTTTTGTATTAATAATCGGATTTCACACGCACTAAATGTCAATCTTAATGATTTCTAGGGGTCACTTCAAATATGCTTATTTATATGCTAATTATTATGTGAATTATTATTATTATTACTCGCCGACCGGCCTGTGTAGGGGGCAGGGAACTGTCCTTGCATCAGAAAGGTTCTGGGTTCGAACCCCGGGCAAGGCATGGATGTTTCTTTCTCTCTATCTGTGTTCTATGTCCTTTCTCCTTTGTGTGTGAATGTGACCCGCCCTATAAATGGGTTGTGGTAGTGCGACGTGGACGACGCTGCTCCAGCGCCGTGGCTTCGCTACAGGTGCCCACTGGGTAACGAAAAGAGAGTTAGCAGCTCTGGCACTTTCTGTGGCCAATGGACAATAGTTCCAAGTGCCCGCCATTTAAAAAAATATGCTAATTATTAATTTAAATACGAAATTAGGCGCAAAAACGCACTTTCCATGAATGAACCAAATTTTTTTTTCATGTTTGGATTCCTGACCCTAAAAAATAGGGAAGAGGATTTGACAAAATTTCGAAAATATTGGATCAAAAATTGAGGTGCTAGGAAGTTATGAATATTTGGCTTCGTCCCCAAAAGATGCCAAGAACTATCGCCATAGCAGTAGTAAAAATTTAACATAACCCTACACTAACTGAGTAGTCGAAAAGAGAGAAATACTCCGTTGCTAAGCAACCAAGCTGAGAGAATAAAAAAGAATGAAATAAAAATTGAAGCCATTCATGGTTTTGTGTGAACTCGAAACAAAAAGGCTTTTTCTTTCTTTTTTCTTCTTTAAATAGTTAATAGAAAAATATCTAAGTTTCTAGGCAACAGGTTTGTTTTTAGTTGATTTCTGCACAAGAAAGAAAAAGAAAAAAATTTATTTTCATTTCCTTTAAAAATAAAATTTGAATCCAAATTATGTAAATTATTTATCATTTGCCAAGATTTTACTAATTGAACCCATAAACTTTTTATAAGGCATTATTTGTATGTTTGAAGCTGTTTTTAATTTCTTTAAATATGAAGATTTTATACTAAAACCAAATTTGCATTATCTTAATTATATGCAGAGTTGTAAGGCGAATGACGAAAAATATACTGTAAAATCTGGAAGAGATTATAATGCACATTCACAAGGTTTTACATAAATCAGGATATTTCTTTTTTTTTTATAATTTAAGAAATTAGTGAATATTAAAAAGATTTAAATATGTATGTTTAAAAATATTATTGTATGATTCATTTTTTAAAAAATCGTTTCATTCTACCAAACATGTGAGTTACGTTAGTTTCAAAAAATATGACTAAAATCGCAAAAAGTGACATTAACATTAAGGGATCTGAGCTTTGGATCGCTCTCCTGATCAAACTATGGGGACCATATTGCGACTACCCTCTATCTTATGAAGGTCAAGAATCCAAATGTATGTAAAAAAAATGTTTGTTCAGAGAGAGTTTTTTTTTGCGTCTGATTTCTTAACTTAATAGTTAGCACTAAATAATTAGCACATTTGAGGTCACCCCTAGGTACCATTAAGCCAGTACAACCACTTAGTACGTGGAAATCCGTTATTCAGTGTGATTTTTTTTTTGTTGCTCACTTTACGCTCAGTAGCCTATTAAAAGCAATTCTTTTTCCACACATTTCTGAAAGGGCGAGAACTGTTATTGAGTGATTAAATATGAGTTACCTTCAACCATGAGGAAGTATCCTCTTGAGTTTCGTCTCAATACTTCGATTGCTTTTTTTGTCATTTCCGATAAGGAAGGCTCTCCATCGGGTCCTGCATCTCTATCCACCTCGTAATCCATGTGGCCAAAGTTGAAAAGTCCTACCAATTAACAATATTAAGTTTTGATGACATAAAAACTACAGGATGTCTCAGAAATGGTCCAAGAATTTGAAAAATCAAATATAGTAATCAGCATATTTAATCAACATGATTGATATAAATGATTTGAGTAATCGTTTTTTTTAAAGTAATCATTTAATTTTTTACGTAATCATTTTTTTAAGTAATCATTTTTTACGTAATTTTTTTTTACGTATTCATATTTTACGTAATCATATTTAATCAACATGGATGATATAAATGATGCTCCTCTAAATATTGTTTTTTCCTTTATACACAGGGACCACATCAAACCTTGGGGGACTGAAGCTGCCTACGGAAGCTGCTCTTCTTTCTCTATGTACATTCTTTGGTTTAAGTTCGGACTAACTAAAATGATTCGTGTGGGGGAAGTGTTGGTAGAGGACGCATACAAACTTGGATTTATGAAGATACTGTTCCATAAAGTCTGCTACCGAGATTTATCTTCATACAGTATTTCTGACCAGTAGATTCCTTTAAAATACTTCTCTCTCTTGCGTAAATTGTTAAGCCTTATTAGAACTAAAATATAGCTATGTATGTATTCCGCTTAAATTATTGTTGCTGTCGCCGTAGGTTATTAAAGCAAGGTGGTTCTTGTTTTCCAGATGCGCCCTCTATGCCCAGGAATTCAACTTCTGCGACATCCATACATCACACCCGTTTAAATAGCCATTCAATCATCCATATATAGTAATTTTGACCTGAACCAGAGAACAATCAATCTACAATTCAGTACCTCTAAAGGTAAAATTTGTTAAAGGAACATGGAGAACTGTGTGACCCGACAGATTTAACATGAAACCAGTCACCATTCACTACCAGAGGCGGCTTCGGCTGGCTGGATTCAAACTCCCGTTCACACGAACGTGAGTCCAACGCTCTGTCAACCGGGCGATCTCGGTCATTACACTTAAATTAATAAGCATAGTTAAAACAAATATATACACTCATTGTCTGTTTATAAGAACTGTTCACTTTTCATAGCTGTTTAGCTAAATAGCTCAATTTGTTTCAGCGCTTCGTCATCAACACGAGAAGTAAATATTTCCGGTTTCATGATCACGTGAGAGGGTTTTGTAAAATGTAATCATCCCCCTCATGAAGGGTAAGTGATTTTTATTCACCATTATAACTTTAAAAGAAAATTAACCTTCTGGGAAGCTCTTCACCGACCTATTTAATAGAATATAAAGTTGGTTAAAGTAATGAAAAAATGAGGCTTATTCCAACAAGTCCAATAATGCGAAAGTCGTTCTTGAGATTAGTTGCCGGGGCAACCTATAATACTCAAAACATTTAAAATACTTCATAAAATTAAAAAAAAAAAAAACGTTTTTATAGGAATTGGGTGGCTTTGCTCATCAAACCTTCTCGTTTTCTCCGCTTAAAAGCCAATGTTTTGCACAAAAACAAAGAACCTTTTCTTTATAAAATACACAATTATTATAATTTTGGGTAAATAATGTTTTGTTAATAATCGTAACGGCTAATTAATTTGGACCTATTCAACTGTACTCAAAAGAAACAAATTTAAAACTATTGAGCTTATTCCCGATCATGTTTCATGTTCACGACGGTAGAGGGCAGCATTTTTAGTTTGTTTCAACTTCCGGTAGAAGATTCAGGTAGAACACTGAATTACAGTGTATGGCTGAAATGGGTGGTTGTTGACTTCCACCGGTGAATGTTGATAATCACATAATCGCTTTGGTAAATATCCGAAATATATACCAAGTCTAATTAAGTGCCACTACCCAGTATGCTCTACATCAATGTTTTTTTAATGTTAAGCGCCACTGGCCGGTATGCATTTGCTCGGTATACCCTACAGTGGTGATTTTTCAATGTTCAGTGCCACTGCCTGGTGTATATTTGCCCGGTATGCTCTACATTAATGTTTTTTTAAGGCTAGATGCCACTGCCCAGTATGCATTTAACGTGTACTACGAACATTGATGTTTCTCTTAATCTATCGTTAGCAGATATTAAAATATTGAATAAATATAATAATATCAACGAATAAATTAATATCAAATTGGATGTAACAATTATTTCGTACTTTCAGCAAAGCGATTATATGATTGTTGACATTCACCGGTGAAAGTCGACATTCTCTTGGTAACATAGATATTAATAAATAAATAATATGTTTTTACTATAAAAGGAAAAGAGTGAGACTAGGGTTGTTTTGTACTGAAGAGGCCATATAAATATCGAGTACTTCTTTGATAGTCAAAGCATACATAAGAAGAAAGAAGATAGTCACCTAATAGATAGTCCGTCTTGTTGGGGTCAACGCGGTCGAATTCATCTTTCGTGGAAACATACTTAGAGGCTAGTTTCCGGCTTTTTTTATCTGTTGACCATTCCTCGATTAGATTCCTCTTGTCTTCCCTCCGTCCCATCTCCATGGGAACTTTCACGTTTTTCTTTCCGGGCAGAAAATTGCCCCGACCACCGCCAAGAATCACCTGCGACAAATAGAATTTTTTTTTTTAGAAAAAAAGAAAAATTATAATGCATACAAATAGGTTTTTTTTTCTCTTCCTTTTACACTGAAGTAGCTGGCGATAAGGGAGACAAATATTTTGTGTCTATATGCGATACTTTTTAGAATATGTTTGCGCGTGTCGAAAATTGTATGGCTCGATATGACTGTGAAAATTCCGATCGGGCATTTATTTTTTTTTAATTCTGACATGCTCGAATGAACCTGTAGCTGTTCAATCAAAAATAAAGTTTTTTTTTAAAAAAAAAAAAAAGGATTAGACGCCCACATATTTTGATGAAAATAATCAAAATGTGGAATTGTTCGGGGAAAAAAAGTCACCGAATACGGGGGGGGAAGGGGGAATGTAAAAATTAAAGTAATATAATTTTATCTTGCACAGCTTGGTTCCTTACTATGCTATCGATTTTTGAGCAGGTCTTTTTGTCCACTAAGAGGAGCGCGTGAAATTTTCAAGCCAAGATTTATGCTATTTAATAAGTTTAAAATTATAAGAAATGAAAGAATTCTAAAGAGTTTTAAAATTCCCCCACACATACAAATTTATTGTTCTTGATGATTCAGCAGTAGTTATATTTCGTTTGAAATCGCGTGTTGAAACTGTTTCCCTTACTCGTTTGATATATAAGTTCACTCAAAAGCTCTGTCTTATGCCACTTGTACAATACTGACAAGCCTACTTTTTAAGGCAGAGGAGTGCGCTTCTTTTAGTGGCTCCATCTGTGGCCGAGAATTCAACTTCTGCCACATATACGTCGCAGCCCGTTTTACAGCGAGGACATATTCACATTCCATACATCCACAGATCGTAATTTTGACCAGAACCAGAGCACGATCAATCTCTGATCTAGTACCCTCAGAGATATTGTTGTTTTGTTTTGGTAACTTGGAGGACTTTTGCCCCGGACAGATTTAGTGTGAACCAGTCACCATTTTGTAGCCGGGGAATCTTCGACTGGCAGTGATCGAACTCACAACCTATTGGACATGGACCAAACGCCCTACCAACCAGGATATCCCGGTCTACTTGAAGCTCTGATAGTTCTAAAAATATTTTATAGAATTATTTTTTATTTTAAAAACGTTTTAACCTTAAAGAGATGTTGTATCGCTTGTCAATCAGGTCTCCCTGTGTCAGGTCTAACTATAATTTAGCCGCATTTTTTAATAGCTTGCGTTAATCGATAAATTAGTTTTGACAAAATTTTCGATTGAAAAATATCCATTAAAACGGTTACCACGAAAAACAAGAAGAAAAAATATCATGAATTTTGATCATCTATTCCTTACAGTAGGTATATTTTCTCATTTTAACTGTAAAGCATTTTTTAATAAATTTGGAAAGCAATTTCATCATTTATTTCGTAAAAGTATCAAAAGTTAAATTATAAAAAGTCATAAAATAAATTATTATTAATGAATATTTAAGGGGAAATATTCAAAGTTTGAAGTAAACTACCAATTTATTTGAGTGCTTATTTTTCTTTATTATGAAACAAAATTTTAAAACATAACTACTCACATAATGGAATTAATAACTTTATCTTGCGCTTTGAAATATTGTTGATCTTTAATAATATTGTAATTTTTTTCATAAAATAAAAGACTGTCTTTTTTTTCTTTGCATTTAAAAATCACTTTTTTTCATCTGATAGCGAAAGGAAAGAGTTTTAACTCAACTGGGGATCATGAAATTTATCTTATTAAGACAAAAATGGTTCTCAATCGGCCGTCATTTTGTTTTATTTTTGGGTTTACGGTTATAAACTTCGTAGTTTTGGTAACTCATTTCAGAAGACAAGGGAACTCCTGGAACAAACTACAATAGTCTTCGTGGAGGACTTTTCGACGGAACCTATCCACATGAAGAGAAAAAACACGAAAACCTCTCACGATTAGTCCGACGGTAGGAGGATTCTAATCCAGGATCATTGAGGATATTTAAAATCTTTATTGGATCAACTAGCCACCGTTCTGATTCGAACCTGGGTCAGCTCATTAAAAGGAGACAGCACTCTTTCTCCCACTGCAGTTTGAAGATAACTTTTTAAATTTAAACCTACAGCCTGAGTTAATTCAAAAGGTCAACCAGTTTCTGGGGGCGAAAAAAATCACCAAATTATTATTGATATTAGTGATGCTTAATTAATTGTGGTAATAGGTTGATGTTGCACACATCGCATTTTAGCCTACCGTTTCTGTTTCACCAACTCAACCGAGTTTTATTAGTTATTGTTTTTTTTTACCCGCGTTGGCATTGTCACCCTTTTATTGTTGATGATATCCTTTGTAATAACTGTAACCGAGACAAGCTTTTTCTGACTGAGAAATACTAGTATCCTTGAATCTCCAAATCTGAAGGTCTTTGCCTTTAAAAAATTTCATTTTGGGCACAGACCAAAAAGAACAATTCTGGGATGAATTTGATCACTGGTAACTTATTATCTTAACAAGTTTATTGCACCATTTTTCTTTACATTCTGTTGAACTCTTTTACTGACAGTATATTAAATTATTAATAATTTGCGATCACAAAAATATGTAAAGTTCTTAATTATCATAATTTACATGGTATAAATTATTATCTTGTTATTGTTGTTCAGTACCAAACATTGAGTACCCAACATAGATACTACATTAATGCTAATAACTAACAGTTACCACACAAAACATATTTTTTCTATAACCGTCGTTGAACAGCTGACCCAATTCTTGGGTTTACGACTACTAATATTCAACTCTGTAGCCTTGTCATTTTGAACCCAATACAGAAGACAAGGGAACTCCTGCATCAAGTATTGGGAGAAAATTGCCTTCGTGGAAGACTTTTTGATGGAATTACCTCGCATTTGCGTTACATGAAGGGGAGGACCAGGAGAACCTCCCATGGTTAGCCTGACGGCAAGGGGACTCTAACCCATGATCCGTCTACCAATGAGGAAATTTCACGCCAGCACTGTGGTCGGTGTAAGCTGGATGCGGGTTCGTATCGACTAACCATCGCTGGGATTCGAACCCGGTTCACCTCATTGGAAGGCGAAGGCTCTATCCCCTGAGCACACAAAGCATGTTTAATTCTTCGAAAACTTACACCGAAATTTAAAAAAAGAAAAGCATAAAATACTATATAAAATAAATTTTTCATATTGTAGAATACAGTCACTTTACTAAACCAAGACACCATTTTTTTTAAAAAACTACCGTTCGAAAGTTAATAGATTCGATAGCTTGTTTGGAATAAATAGCTAATAAGGGTAAAGAGAGTTACGTTAATGTTTTTCCCCGGATCGTCTTCGATGAGTTGCCTGGCAATATCTTTACAGTGTTTCCTGTCTCCTTCCGGAATCTTTCCGTCACTCTCCCAGTAACGACTCGCAGAGTGACCGTACATGGCTGCAGGAGTGGCGTGAGTGACGCGTGTGGTCGTCACCAATCCTGTCGACTTGCCTGCATCATAAAAAATAACATAAATTATAGACTGACATAAAGTAATAATTTTGACAGTTTATATTTTGAGTCTCTAAGTTCCATTTTACAGATATAGCAAAGATATGTTTAATGGTTCAGTTAACTTTAAAGTGACCCATATCATTTTGATATTTTTGCCATCAATGCCCCCCCCCCCTTTCGTTACGAGAGCCAGGGTTTGATAACCGGTCGAATCTGCTTCAAACTAACTCTGTCTAATATATATACATTAATGTGAATGACCGAAATCGGTGATTGTTGACTTATAACGGTGAATATTGACAATCACATAGCCGCTTCGGTAAATGTCCGAAATATGTACCAGGTCTAGTTAAGTGCCACTGCCCGGTATGCCCTACGTCAATGTTTTTTTAAGGCTTTGTGCTACTGCCCGGTGCTCCGAAAATGTATGTTTCTCCTAATCTATTCTCAGCAGATATTAAAATATCGATTAAATATAATAATATCAACGAATAAATTAATATCCAATCGGATAAAACAATTATTTCGGACATTCGCCAAAGCGACTATGTGATTGTTGACATTCACCGGTGAAAGTCGACATTCTCTTGATTTCGGTCCTTCACAGTAACATGTAGGGGAGAGTCGGGTAGCCCCGCCCACTTAAGGAGTATTGCTTATATTTCTGTATAATATTGAGTAATAATCAATATTTTTGTATGTTTCTATTGTTTTACCATCCAATTAAATAATTCAAAAAGAATAAACCCAAAAAAGAATAGTTTAACTTAAAAAAATAGAAATTTAAAAAATCTGACTACTGTATTCAACATATTTTCAAAACTATTGTTTACAATGTTACCAGCTGCGTAAATACAACAATGCAAACAATACAACAACAATTTTTAATATAACAATGTCCGATGGCCCATTGACTTGAAAAAATATTCTATACATATGAAATTGACAGTGGG
>NC_092206.1:9269693-9306811 GCF_043381705.1 Parasteatoda tepidariorum
AACTTAAACCAATAATATACGAAGGAATTAATAATTTAATTGTAAAGTTCGCATTAGTTTACATTTATTAAAGTGGAGAAAAGTTTAACTTTTGTATTAAAAATGTGGCAACATATTCGATACGTAAATAGAACGCTTCGCTTTGATATATTTGTCGCTGTTCATAATTGTTATAATTAGTTTTTCTTCTTCTTTCCACGCTCTATATTTTTTTCTTAAGCGAACACGATAATTTTTGTAGCGATATAGAAATAGATACCATAAAAAATTATATAGAAATAGAAATTGATACCATAAAGAATTAATAACGTGGCGGACAGCTGGCCGCCTTAGGCGGCTAGTTTAAAATACATAAGTTTTTTCTAATGTAAGTTTTAAATAGTTTAATATCTCGCTTAAATAGTTTTTTCTGCATCTTATTAGAAACAATAAAAATGATTTTTTTGAACCATTGTTGTTATTTTAGTGAAATTTTAAATTTCATTTTCAACACAAAAATTACAGAACTATGGATATCAATTTCTATATTAATTATTTTGCAAAATAGTACTTAACCTTTAGAATCCAAGACAATTTAGACATTTCAACAAGTGGTAGTCATTGTTTAAAAATTATCAAACATGACTGAGTTTAATTTATTAAGATCTAGTATGCTGTTTTCAATTCTATGTAAAATATTGATTATTAATATTGTTCTAAATTTTTAATTAAATTTACAACCTCAATTTTTAATTAAATATTTCTTTAAAAAAAACATTGTGATTTATAATAAAAATACACTTGTAATGGATGCTTATTTATGCAAATAAGTAAGGAATATAAACATCATGAAGTCTTAATCTACCAAATATTATTTTAAAGTTATATCAATTAGGAATAATAGATACTTTTAAATAAAAAGTTTTTCAGATAAATTATCATATATTTGTGCGATTTTTTCATCAATCTCGTTTGTTATATCCAAATCAGGCTTAAAATCATAACATTAAATTTATTCAAAACATAATTTTCCGAATCAATTTTATATATTTAAATAACAAAAAAAAAATAGTTAATACTATTTTTGCCATTCCTGTAAGTATAGTTAAACTTCAGTTTCCTAAAACATTAGGTATAGTAAAACTTAAAATTTTTATTATATTTCATATAATTAATGTGTGTAAATATTTGTTTATAGTTATTCAGCAAGTTAAATATTTAATTTTAGATGTAGAAATAGTTAATCCCTTTCCCCCTGAAAAGTTTTTTTATAAGGGGAGAAACGTAATAACCTATTAAACTTGACTCAGGTAACAGAGAACCGTCAATTTTACGTCAAAACTACGCATATTTCTACTTTAAATTTTACGAAGCATTCGTAAACTTTACGTAAAATTGAAACGTTGAATTATACCAAAAAATGGTTGTGCTAAAAGCGTAATATTCGCGTAAAATTAAACGCAAATAAATTCATTTTTTTAAAACATATATTTTACCAAACACTTTTTACTTAGTAAGAATGAATATATTATTTTTAGATATTATTTACGTCAAAAGTACGTCAAAATTGATATAAGTTGAAACGCCGAATATAATAAAAAAATAGTTATAAAAATACTGAAAATTTATGTAAAATTTTACGTGAGCTAATTCGTTTTTTTACGACTATCTTACCAACCACTTTTTACTAAATATAAGAATGAGTACAATATTTAGGTCAACAAAACGTCAAAATTTACGGAAGTTGAAACGTCAAATAATACAAATAAGTGATTATCCAAAAGAGAGAAAATTTGCGTAGATAAATTCGAACCGAAATTCAAATGGTAAATTTACTTCGTCAATAATACGTAAAATACACAGAATCATTTTTACTAAATCTCAATAGCAAATAATCTTTCGTAAAATATACGAAATCAATCTTACCGAAAAGTAGTTGGTAAAATTTATTCCGTTCATATTGCGTAAAATGTACCAAAGCTTTTTTTAACAAATATCTCAATGGTAATATCATTTCGTCAATATTACGAAAAATTTACGTATAAAGAATATTGACTGTACAAACTTCCCAAACGTTTACGTATCATGCGTGATTTCATAGAACATGAAAACCAAAATCATTATCACGAAATAGCAAAGCACTAGGTGAAATAGCAGTCTAAATATCAAACAGGAAATATACTGAAAAGAAATTAAAGTGGAAGCACTGACACGTATCATCGTCAGGGGGGCATTACTATGCAGCCTGTGGGGGAGCAGTTTCAACAGTTGGTGGAACATTACCGCAAGCAAACATACTGCCTCAAGAAAAAACAAAATAAACCAACAGCAAATGAAGACTATATACCGAAATATTGAAGTGCATAAAATTACCAGAAATGCATAAAATTATGAAAGAAATTTTTTTTTAAATTTTTTCTGCGCATGTGTAGTATAAAAGAATTACTTTAAACTTTCACATCTTGAGCAGTTTTTCATTTTTTTTAAATCAATAATTTTTAAATTAATTTTAATTTGCTCCAAACATTTTGTTTAATTCCGTTGTATATCTTTAGAATTATAGCTAAAAAAAACGTAAGACAAAATAAACAATTAGTTTTCTATAAAAATGTTTTGGCATACAAATCAACAGAAATGCATAAAATAATGAAAGAAATTTTTTTTTAAAATTTTTCTGCGCATGTGCAGTATAAAAGAACTACTTTAAATTCTCATATCTTGATTTCAAGATTTTTTTTGAAATTTTAAATTAATAGTTTTTAACTTAATTTTAAATTGCTCCAAACATTTTGTTTCATTCCGTTGTATATCCTTAGAATTATAGCTAGTAAAAACGTAAGACAAAATAAAAAAAATAATTTTCTATAAAAATGTTTTGGCATACAAATCAACAGAAATGCATAAAACTATGAAAGAAAATTTATTTTAAAATTTTTTCTGCGCATGTGCAGTATAAAAGAACTACTTTAAATTCTCACATCTTGAGCAGTTTTTCATGACTTTTTTTTTAAAAATTTTTCATCAATATTTTCAAAATTAATTTTAAATTGCTCCAAAAATTTTGTTTAATTCCATTGTAAAGTTTTAGAGTTATAGCTATAAAAAAACGTAAGACAAAATAAAAAATTAGTTTTCTATAAAAATGTTTTGGCATACAAATCAACAAAAATGCATAAGACTATGAAAGAAAATTTATTTTAAAATTTTTTCTGCGCATGTGCAGTATAAAAGAACTACTTTAAATTCTCATATCTTAAGCAGTTTTTCATGACTTTTTTTTTAGAAATTTTTAATCAATATTTTTAAAATTAATTTTAAATTGCTCCAACAATTTTGCTTAATTCCGTTGTATATTTTTAGAGTTTTAGTTTTAAAAAAAACGAAAGACAAAATAAAACATTAGTTTTCTATTAAAAATGTATGCATACAAATCATCGATCGAAAAATTACTCAAATTATGTGACATTTGATTCATTTAATTCAGTGAACATACAAAAAAATAATATTAAATGAATAGGTAGAGTTACAAAATTGTGGAATTCCTGTGAAGGGACTTATCTAGTGAAATCCCATTTCGTGTATTAAAAATAATATAAAACAGGAGGAAGTAACAGGGACTTATAAATGAGACAGCAGAGACAGCTAATTAAGGACAACGTTTCCAAAGAGTTAATTTTCTAACGGGATTAACTTTTTAAACGGGAATGCCATGTTATTGTATTAGCATACTCGCATTTAAGGCTCGAGTAAATAAAGCCTCTGTCTTTCAGTGCAGACTTTATTTCCTAATTAGGAACACTGACGGCAATTTTATTCTCTTAACATTTATCCCTATAAGAACATCACCCGATCAATACATTCCAGAACAGTTGCTCCTAATATAAAGGATTGAATAATATATTCTTAAAAAATATATTCTTAAATAAGGGAAACGGAATGTATGCAAAAATATTATTTTTCTGGTCATTTTTATGGTATGGTCAATACATTCCAGAACAGTTGCTCGCAATATAAAGGCTTCAATAATATATTCTTAAATAAAGGAAACGGAATGTATGCAAAAATATTATTTTTCATCATTTTTCTGGTATGGTCAATACATTCCAGAACAGTTGCTAGCAATATAAAGGCTTCAATAATATATTCTTAAATAATATATTCTTAAATAATATATTCTTAAATAATATATTCTTAAATAAGGGAAACGGAATGTATGCAAAAATATTATTTTTCATCATTTTTCTGGTCATTTTTCTGGTATGGTCAATACATTCCAAAACAGTTGCTCGTAATATAACGGCTTCAATAATATATTCTTGAATAATATATTGTTAAATAAGGGAAACGGAATATATGCAAGCATATTATTTTTCGTAATTTTTCTGGTCATTTTTCTGGTATGGTCAATACATTCCAGAACAGTTGCTAGCAATATAAAGGCTTGAATAATATATTCTTAAATAAGGGAAACGGAATGTATGCAAAAGTATTATTTTTCATCATTTTTCTGGTATGGTCAATACATTCCAGAACAGTTGCTCGTAATATAAAGGCTTGAATAATATATTCTTAAATAAGGGAAACGGAATGTATGCAAAAATATTATTTTTCATCATTTTTTCTAACTTAATATAAAATTTAAATAAATTAGTTGAATTCATTTTTCGAAAATTTATAAACATTTTTTAACAATAGTTATCACCATACAGTAGATGCTTGAAAGTCGTTAATATGCTCGTCTGCAGATTTACTAAGGGTGATCGGCTAAAGTGCGGAATCGAGTGTTTTCCGCACTTAATAATTTTAAACCGTTTGATTCTTCGTATTATAATATTCGATCGATCCTATTACAATATTCGATCAATTGTATTGTAATAAATGATTGATTCGATCGACTAATGCGTTAAATGTTTGTACTCGATTTTTTAAATTTCATAATTAAACATATAAATTTCAAAACATAAGATCAAGATTAATTTTGCACCTGTGCTCGGTTCTTGCACTAATCGAAACAGCTAAAATGTCCTCAGTCAAAAACGCATTAATATTGAAAGTAATGATTGAACTTAACTAACCTATGCATCGAGCTCCTCCATTGTTTTATAACAGAAACTTGATCAAAAATCTGATTCTCCCAATGAGCAAAACAATAGCCATAACAATATGGACTTGCGAAAATAAGTCCTAAGAATCATACCTGCTACGTTTCACCATTTGAAAAAGAAAAAAAATCTATTATAATGTAAAAGAGAAGAATAAATAAAAAATGCAACGATTTCTAAGTAAACCCTAAATGAATTTTATTTTCCAACAGGCAAACAATCTATATTCAAGTCAGAATACGATCATTAATAGGTAATTTTCTAAAGAGTTTGATGGGATAACAATTATCGTTAACTCCAGAAAACTCCCCTGGGAGCTTATTACATGGGAAGTGATAACATTCCGGATTATATGCGGCTGATACATAAGATCAGGGAAAAAAGAGACATCTGTTGTATCAAGTTTCATTAGTGAAATGGATTCATTGGCCAACTTCAGTGGTCAGAAAAACTACATTATTTTCGTAATTCACTACTACTACTTTGTTACATATGTAGTTAACTATAACTACTTTTTTTTAAATTTAATGACTACAGACTACTTTGGACTACTTTTTTTAATTCTTTCTAAATAATGGAAATTCACTTCAATATAATAGAAAATATTTATTGATCATAAATATCGTTTTTAGTAGGAATTATCTTCGAATAAAGGAATCTTCTAACTTAGTACCATTTCTTTTTAATTCACTCATTTTTAGTTTCAGAAGTAAGAAAAGGTATTCAAAACATCGGCTGCTCTTTTTGATTATTAGGACCCTTATTTCTATGATGAGGTTACTACTTTTTTTTTTTCGTTTTTCAAAAATTCAGAGGAAAATATATTAAAATAAAGAAAATGCGTTTTTTGTATCTGATTTTGAACCTTAAAATGTCGATTACCTCATTTAAGATCAATCTCTCGAATCATTAAGATCACATTAATATATCCGAATCTGGTGTTCTGTATTTCATACGCTGTTTGACTATTTTTAAACGAGAGAAGTGCTTTAATCAAAATAAACAACGTGTGAGAGACTTTTTACTTCTTCGTATTCGCGATCGCAACGCTCGAATACGCCATCTATGACCGGTTCCATGCGTTTGGCCCTACCCCTTTCCTTCTCCTCCTCTTTTCAGATGTATAGGAATGTTCTACGATATTTTTCCCCTTCTTAATATTTTTCGTATTTAATTGTCCTAATTATTTTTTAAAGTTTTCGATACGCTTTCTTTTAGAGCTACTTTCTATGTAGTTTTCAGCTCCGTATAGTTTTCTAACTTGAAAGGTTTTAATCCATTTGAAAATCAGGGGAGAAACTGACGTACTTCCTTCTCCTATGACTCTCCCCATGCTACTGGTGAAAGCATGTGAAGTGCTGCCATAGGTAGAGAGTTCTGCTCTATGCCACGTATAGCCCATTTCGATCACCGATTCTCTTTAAATAATCCTCAATATTTCTTTCTAACCGGTTCTGTTAGAGAGGGAGCTCTGCTTGTGTGAGAAGGACTGTCACCAAATTACATCATTGCCAGATGGCGACAAGAAAGCGACAGTCGCAGATACTCATTTGTGAAATCACCTGCAGATTTTGCGTGTAGGTCATGGAATGCTCAATGTCCACCCATAATGTCGTCACACGTTGACCTCACACCTAGATGTTAGTTTGCGTCTATAGTGAGATATATAGTGCATGCGGATAAGATTACTTTACCCGTACGCTTCAAATTGGTATTTGATTAGGTTTGGAGCAAGTATAGCGACAAATTCTTTTGGCACATTAGTTAACAGTTAAATTCGATTCGATACAAAATGAAAATATTACTTTTTTTTGTACGGCATGCACTGAATTTTCGTTCTTCAGCTCAGAAGATGCCGGAAGTGGTGCTAATTTATCGTTACCCATTGGGCACCCGCGAACCTAAAGCACGGAGGCGAGCAACATTACCCACGCCACACTGCCACAGATACCCGTTTATAGGGTGGGACACATTCACACATCAGAGAACAACACATGGAGAGAGAAACATCCATGCCCTGAGCGGGATTCGAACCCGCAGCCATTGGCTTTGCAGTCAGGCACGCTGACCGCACGGCAGCCTGGCCGGCAGAGAAAATTACTAGTCATCTATTATTAAGGAGTGCTCGACTTCGCGCGCAGGTCGTCGTGCTACCGAAGCGGGCGTGCCATCCCCTCCGCAGAGGATCAAAATTGTGATGGACGGATCATCCTCCAGGATGTTTTCCAGACCGTCGCCAATAGCCCATTGTTCAGCTCTAGTACGACGTAAATTAACAACAATAGCAACAACAACAACCATTATTACGGTGTAATAATCAAAAATGTCGAATAATTAATAAAAAAATGACTTACCATCCAGTTGAGCCCAATCTCCCAGGCATGGTATTCTCGACTTGATACTGGCCTGACACTTATCGTACCTCGCACTATCATCTAATCCGACAGTTTCGAAACGTCCTTTCACACCACACAGAAGGGCTGTAGCGCACGCACCAGAATCCCCAACTTGACTGTCTGTGTTGTACGTCTATAAAACACGTTTAAAATTATTTACTAGATGCAAACATATTAAACAAAATAAAAAAGAACTAAAAAAGTTTGTTTAAGATTAAAAGGAAAATTTCTACATAAGTTCTTAATCTTTTAATTGTCTGTTAATGAAAGATTCTTCGTTACAGACAAAGGGCACTAAATTTCAAATCGAATTACATATATATAATGTATATGCTAGCTAAATCCTTCCTTCCTTCGGAAAGGGTGAAAAAAGAGAAGCAATAAATTAAAATTAGTAATGAACAACACTACTAAATCATACACTGGGGTCTGTTTCGAAAAAATTTGGGTCCGTTAACGGACCCTTCACAAAATATTTTAACTTAAAAACGGGCCCTTCACAAAATGATTTTTCTTTTAATCGGACCCTTCACAAATTCGTTTATCTTCATTATTGCTCTGTTAATTGAATAAACCTTTCCCAGGGGGCAGAAAACAAAAAAGATGGATGTAAACGAATTAAGTTTTTTCTTCGGCAGACGATTCTTCCATTATTCGTCCGAAATTAATGTTCTGTGTTCCGCAGTATAAGCTAAATACCAAATATTTCTCTAATTTAGAAGCAGCAATTGCTGTTTATTTTGAAAAATTTCATTTTTTTAAAATTATAATTTTACAGTGCTGAGCATAATCTTGTATCTATTTACAATTTAAAAGCTCCTTGAAAAAGTTTTTTGCAATAACCGGACCCTATTTGCACAAGTTCATAAAAGCAGGACCCTGGTTGAAAGAATGTGAGTAATTTTNGCAATTGCTGTTTATTTTTGAAAATTAAATTCTTTTTAAATTATAATTTTATAGTGCTGAGCATAATCTTGTATCTATTTACAATTTAAAAACTCCTTGAAAAAGTTTTTTGCAATGACCGGACCCTATTTGCACAAGTTCATAAAAGCAGGACCCTGGTTCAAAGAATGTGAGTAATTTTTTCACAAATTCACAAAAACCGGACCTTTCACAAAATGTCTGGACAGCCCCTGATACACCAAACTGGAAGACAAATACAGACACAATTAAAAAAAATAAAATGATTCGATGCTCATCCTTATGACTTTACATTATTATATTATATTATATATTGCAAAACATATTTTTAGTAGCTAATCCCTACAAAATAAAGATAAGTATCATGCTGTTGCTCAAGGCCAACTCATGTTATTTTTAATTTACCTTATTCAAGCGATTTTCTCATGCGTAAAATAAAAACTGTGAATAACTTTCTATCTAATGATCGGATTTTCACTGCATCTAAATGGTTAGAAGGGGTGACCTCAAATATGGTAATTAATTAGCGCAGACGATATTTTAAGTTACGAAATAAGACGCAAAAATGCATTTTCTCTGAATAAATTTACTTTTCTTTCGACAGATTCGAATTTTTGACTCCCAAAATATAGGGGGTAGCAGCTATCTGGAACATGTGGTCCCAATAGTTTGGTCAGGAAAGAACTCCGAAGTTTGGTCCCCTTAATGTCAATTTGATTTTTTGAGTATTTCGCGATATTTTGGAAATTTTTCAAACCAATTATTAATTTTTCCAGAGATAATTCTATGCAAAAAATGAATTTTAGTAAATATTTATTATTTTTTTGTTATTTTGTTTAAAAACAATCGAAAAAATTTTGAATTGTAAAGTATAAAATTTTTAACAATATGTAATTTTAAATGGCAAAATACAAAATGTACATGAAATTAAACATATCTAGCAAAAATCAGGAAATTAAATGTAAAGAAAGCGAAGTGTAAGTTAATTTGAATTGCTACTCGCTTTATAGATTTCGTTTTGTGTTTTGTTCTGTATTTTCTTTAAAAATTATTTTCTGTTTTTTGCTTCATATGTTTTAGTTCTTATATATTCATTGTTTAATGTGTTTTATTTTTGTTTTAATTTTTTTATTGCTCTTCACATTATTGTATTGATATATTCTGCTTTGGTTATATTGATACAAAATTTATTCATGAATTATTAAAGGGAGAACAGTTAGGGAAAATCTAGCAAAGTAAATTGGTAAAATGTTTCATTTTTGGTGAGTAAAGGTAAACTTAGTAACTGTTATTGGTCTGTTAAATGGGTCCAGGGAAAAAGTCTTTCCCACGAATTAGCTAGAGCAGTGTTTCCCAAACTTATGACTTTTGTGTACCCTTTCTAAACTTTTATTTTCTAAAATTATTTATGGTCAACTTGATTAAATTATCCAGTATAATATTACCTTGCGCACATCCATTACGGGCCCATCCTTGATAACTAACAAATCAAACGAACTTCAGCAATGCAGTAAGAACGGCACTTTAAAACAAAACTCCTCTAGTTACGCTCAATTTGCGCGTTTGTTTTCATATTTTGCAATCTGGCAATCTTGTTACAAAAATCTTTTTTTAAATCATTCTTGTAAAATTTCCCGTTCATGTAAGTACATTTGAATTCGCTACTCGCTTTATAGATTATGTTTTATTCTGTTTTTTCTTTGTTCTTTTTATCTTATTTTATTTTCTGTTTTTACGTGTTATATTTTTACTTATTCTGCTCTATTTAATTTGTTGTATTCTATTTTGTTTTTTTGAGAGCTTCTCACACTATTATATTAATATATTTCGCTTCGGCTATATTGATACAATATCAGAAAGCACTCTTTTTTGCGGATATAATCGTGTGGGCTGATGAAAAGATTATATCTTTTATTTTCCGGGCTTTAAAAAAAAAAAATTATCCTTTTTTCCCCCCAGTTGTTTGTTATATTTTCATTATTATTTTTCTTCCCCCCCCCCTTTTTCATATGTCTGTAATTTTCCTTTGTTTTATCTTCATTTTGAACTTATCTAATGAGTTCTGTTTATTTGCAGCTTATGCGTAATAAATGAAACTTATTGTTTTTCTTAATTTTCTTCAGTTTTTTTTGTATTTATTTTGTTATATATATATATATATAAAGTAGTATATGAAAGAGGCAAATATAAATAGTTAATTACTTTAGCGAAGGCGACATATTCAAATTTGTCGAAAGCTAGTTCATTCTCTTCTCCCGTCTGTCCTCTCTTCTGTCCCCTGAGTATTCTTGCAGTTGTCACAGTTGTCATTCCCATTCCATCACCAATAAAGAGAATCAAGTTCTTTGCCACGTTGTAGTTCCTGTCGTCATCTAAATTCTTTAGTAGCTGACTCTTTGCTTGTTGATACCAATACCAACGATCTGAAATGACACAACAACACACTTTTCAAATCACAATAACACACTTCATTATTTAAGTAGATTCCGTTTTGTTTGATATTTTTTTTCCACTTCTTCTCTTAGAGTAAGATTTGTAAGTCTGGAAATCAAATGTTTAAAATTATTAACCTTCTTGTCAAGTTATTTTGATGATTTGGGTACGTAAATGGTTAATTTCATTTTTAGTGGGAAAATCATATGTTTAGCATAAAATAAAATATACTTAGTAGTTAAAAATTGATGTTTTGAATGACAGGCACTAAAAGTTTTAAGTTTTCTAGCATATTAGCTTGAGTGGCTGCCATTCAGCGTGGCAGTGGTAAAGTTTGCTCTAGTGGAGCATTATTTTCTAAAAATTAAAAAAAATATTAATTAATTATTTTCTAAAAATTTAAATCATCAATATAATGCTTCAATGAACAGAACGGTCCGGAAGAATTTTGCAACAAAAAAAAAATGCCTGTTACTTTGAGTATAGGCTCTTTTGAAAACGTCAGTAAAATGCTGCCATCTACTGTTCTAAATTTCATCAAAATTAACTTTTCCCGAGATAGATCCGGGTTTGACAAAGCAATATAAGTAAAATAAGGTTTATTTTCACTTAGCAAAAACCTCTTAATGTAAACCTAAAAAGGTTTTTCATGCGGTTTACGTGTAAACCTTCTAACCTTAAAATGAGATCTGCGACAATCTGCTCTATTCTACGCACATTACCCTGATCCAAAACCTTGGAAAACAACCATCGATATAAAAACCTTAAATCAAGGTTCACTTAGGGTTTTCAAGTGTGAAAAAATCCATTAATAAAGCTGGTCTCAAGGTGTAAATGATCTTAAATCTAGGTAATTATAAGGTTCCTTTTCGCAAAGTCTTGTATGCTCAGCTAAAATCCAGCTTGTCTTGAAATTTTAATGGAACAATGCAATTTGATCCTATCGTTAGTGTGACGTCAGCTCAAACGTCATTATGGACCTGAGTGACAATACTTTCTTAAAAAGTTTTAAAAACTAATTTTTAATCCTTTTAGGATGAAAGGTTTGAAACTACAATATTTTTGATTGAATTGAAAAAAGGTTTTTAGTACAAACGTTTTCGTGATAATAAAAAGAAAATTCCGATACAAGGTTGACGCACCCGGCTCGCACTGACGACAGTGCTGATGTAAAACATCCTCAGTGGTAGACGAATCATAGGTCCGAGTCCCCTTGCCGTGAGGCAAACCGTAGGAGGTTTTCATCTCCATGAGACGCAAATGAGGGTTATTTCCATCAAAGAAGTCATCCACGGAGGAAAATTTCTCCCAATACTTGATCCAGTAGTTCCCTTGTCTTCTGGATTGGGTTCATAAGTACAAGTCTATGGAGTTGAAAATTACTATTCGTAAACACGAAATTGGGTTGGCTGTTCAATAACGATTATAAAATTAAAATAAAATAGCACTTAGATACAAATGGTTCCGTTGTAGGTATTTATACGATATTCAGTCGGGAAAAATCATCCTAAAGTTTATTTTTAAAATAAAAATCAGGAAATTACAGTTGTTGACCCAGAGCAAAGGTGACCCAGACAGTTTTTCGATAATTTTATTCCCTCCTTTATTTAACTCAATTAAGTTTGAAAATTTTTTCATTTTGTCTCATAATAATTTGTGAGACATCAAATTTATTGCATATTTAACTAAAAGCATTAATTTTGGTATAATTTCAATCCGCAATCTGATTGTGTAATAGATAGATGATAGTTGAGCTTCGTTTTTTCTATTTATTTATTTATTAATTTTGTTGTTATTTTTGCTCTTTTTGTTTTACAGCAAATATTAAAATAAGGAATAAATTAATATCAAATTGGATATAACAAATATTTCGGACATTCACCAAAGCGACTATGTGGTTGTTAACATTCACCGGTGAAAGTCGACATTTTCCCGTTTTCGGTCATTGACAGTAACATAATCACGGAACCATGGGCCGTGAATTGCTTGATCACGTAAAAGTGATCACGGCCCTGACGGGGTTAACCAAGGTTTATTGGAACTCAATTTTCATTTAACTTTAAATGTTGAAATAGAGCTGTGATGGCTCAGGAGATAGAGCGTTCGTTTTCCAATGAGGTGAACCGGGGTTCGATCCCAGCGATGGCTGGTGGATACGAACTCCGCATCCGGCTTGCACCGATCACAGTGCTGACGAGAAATATCCTCAGTGGTAGACGGATCATGGGTTAGAGTCCCCTTGTCGTCAGGCTAACCGTGAGAGGTTCTCGTGGTCTTCCTCTCCATGTAATGCAAATGCGGGTTGGTTCCAACAAAAAAGTTCTCCACGAAGGCACATTTCTCCCAATACTTGATCCAGGAGTTTCCTTGTCTTCTGGATTGGGTTCAAAATTACAGGGCTACGGAGTTGAACATTAGTAGTCGTAAACCCAAAAATTGGGTCGGCTGTTCAACGACGGTTATAAAATAAAATAAAATGAAATGTTGAAATACCTATATGAAAATGTAACAGTATTTGCCATGAACATTTTTTCCAGTGGTATATAATCCTCTTAAGTGTTTATACAAGTTTATACTAAATATACATAAAGTTTAAAATACAAGTTTATGTAATATTCTTAATAAAATAAGTATACAAAAGTTTACACTAACGAATAAAAACATACATATTCATACTATTTACCACCTGGTGCGTTTACCATAAGGCATTTGGTGATTCGCTTTAATGGTATTTGAACTTTTAAGGTAGAAAATAAATTTCATCCGGTAGCCACCTTGCATGCTCCGTTTAAAATGTAAATAAATAATGCTTAGGTTGAACATATCGATATCTCTTCCCCCACCCCCACTCCCATCAACATATGGAATTTATATTTCTCAGCTGAATCCAAATGTTATGCAATCCATTCAAATATATGCGCATAACTGTAAAGCAGGCAGCGTCACCTGGGGGAATTAAATTAAAATCATTTCCGGGGAAAATTGTCTCCCGGCGCGATTTTAAAGTAGTTGTTGGCTTTTCCAAGCGATATTCGGTGAAATGTTTCTGCCTCGATATTAAATCGGGAATATCGATATGGATTGGAAAGCCTGTGTACACTGTACATCTACTCTTCCTTATGCACACGTATTTGCTATATATTTTTTAAGAATTTCCTTTCTTCAAATAAGAAAAATGGGCATTCGTAGAAAATGAACTATTCGAATGGTTTTAATACTTTGCGGTGTATTTCTTAAAAAAAAAATTTAGTTGCAATTTGGCGATTTGCATCTGGATTTGAGGAGGCGTCATTTTTATCAAAAGGTTAAAGTAATAGTTATTAATAATAAACCAGTTTTTCCGGGGGAATAAATTACGCACATTTATCCGTGGTTATGATTAATAGTTGAGTTGGGTCAGTGTGATTAATTGGGCAAAATTTATTCAAACTCCAGCTCTAACGTAATTTTTATATGTCCCCTGTGGCTGAATTTTTTTTTTCGAGCTATCTGCGACAAAACTGTCTAGCATTAATATATTTCTGCAAGATACTTTTAATAATAACAAACATGTATGTTACTAATTTAAACCACGTGTTTACAAATATATATATATATAGATCANGCACTAATATCTTTCTGCAAGATACTTTTAATAATAACAAACATGCATGTTACTAATTTAAACCACTGTGTTTACAAAAAAAAATCTATATATAATTCTTTTTATAATTGAACATGCAATAATATTTTGATATTCGCTTTATTTGTTGAGGAGGGGAGGGTAACGCAAAAATTATTTCCTTCTCCGCATTTTGTCAATAATCATCACAATAAAAAAATAATTAAAAATCGTGAAATCCGTTATCAAAAATAAAAGATCGAAGACGAAATCACGCGAATTGGACTCCTCAAATGCATAATAAATAATCGTAGTATCGAAATAAAAATATCGGATTTAAAAATTATTGTGTAATCAATAGCTGCCAAACATTAGATAGAATCATTGCCTTAAAAAGTAAATACTCAAATGCACGATTCGAATTTTTCCATATCGTTTGAAATATATCGAGATATTTAAAAACCACGTAAAAATCAATATCAATAACGGTCGAAAATACAATCGAAATAATGCATCAATTTACAGTACTATCGGCGTAAATTAGGAGTGTCAAAAGTTATTATCTAAATGCATGGTTCAAATAATGCATGGTGTAAATTTCTGTAGAAAAGAAAAGTAATTTTTATTTTATTTTTCGAAAGAAAAATCTTTCTGCAAGAACTCTAACATTCTGCGACGATGTCGCCATGTCGCTGCGATTCTCCCATGGGGTATATGTCAGTGTATAGTGGTAATAAATTTGTATTTTATAGGTCTATGTATTGTGGTATAAGTCCATACATATATATTCTGTTGCTGAATGATAATTTTTGAAATCTTGTTCATAAAATTTCATCAATAAACCACATTTACCGGTTGTTATTAAGAGTGTCCCAACTAGATAAGTTGATTATTAATAATAACCGGTATACATAAATTCTAATAGATTACTCATTCTATTGGACTTTTTTAGTTCGTATTAAGGGGCGATTATATTAACAGATAAATTACATTTACACGTAACAGATACATGACAGTATGATTGGCTTTTTATTTCGGATAAACAAAACGTTTACATTACCCAAATTTGACAGTAAAAATAATATGTATATAAATATAATAATAATATATATTGTTCCTGAAATAAGACAAATATTTTCTTTTTTTAATAACTGAATAAATAAAAAATAATAGGGTAGCTAACAGAAGAAAAGTTATTCATATTAAATTGAAACTTACTACCATTTAAAAAAAAATGGACCACTTTTCATAAAACTGTTGTATTAAAAATTTGGACATTAATAGTTTAAAAGTTCACTTCGCAGTGAGATTTCGCCCTTTTACGTTAGCTTCCGCACGTGCCCCGTACGTAAGATTTGAAGTAACTGCGCATGTTCGCGTTAATTTTAGATGCTACGTATCTTTACGTTATATTGACGTAATTAACGCTACAGAGACAAAGCTACAAGCACGCTTTTTATAGCTATTAAATGTTGTATTTTGTTTAAGCCAACCTTCAAACTAAAAACATGGATTTGAAGAAATGTATTGATGAAATTTAGAAATGAATCGTACTTTACTACTACTAACTTGCCTTTCAAAGCAAACTAGAGTAAGTTATGGTAATTTGTGGACCTCATGCATAAACTAAGTTTCTTCATTCTTGGACCACAAATCTAAATAGACAATGCGCAGTCAGGGAAAGCACTTCTTTTGTAAAGAAGCTTCTATTGGAATATTTATTTATTGATCAGAGAAGCAGAGAAACACAGTCTGTAAAAGCGATATTTTTTCGACATATTATAGAACAGAAAAAATGCTACCAATTTTTTAAAAGGGTACAACTGAAAAATAAATTTTGAAAATTTTGATCGCCGAAAGGGGATTACATGTTACCAGAGCCGGATTATACCTTTCGTAGGCCCTAGGCATAGCCGTTTTTGGGCACTCCCCTCCTTCCCCCGCTCCTCCCCTCTCTTCAAAATATATGCTGAAATTTTCTTGCATATTTTTTTTTTTACACTTTTATTTATATGGATTTTAATTTACGAATTTGTTTATCGAACTTCATCTGCAATACCGACAAGTGTAATGCATAAACTTTAAAGAGAAAAAAAATGGTAGAAATATAACATTTAAAAGAATAAGAAATTTACAGGTTTAGACAAGAAAAACAAGTTTAAAAAATACAAAATTCTCATATTTATTTTTTAAAAATAATTACAATTCCTAAGTTAACTTATATAAACAAAACCAATGATTAAATAACGCAATATATTTCATACCTAATTAAACGGGGGGAAACAATAAAATAAAAGGAAAACTTATTAATCTAAATCAAAACACTTGAAAATTATCGAACCGAAACGATAGTTAAAAAAGGCACTAGCATAAATATTAAAACCNCCCTCTTTTCAAAATATATGCTGAAATTTTCTTGCATATTTTTTTTTTACACTTTTATTAATATGGATTTTAATTTACGAATTTGTTTATCGAACTTTATCTGCAATACCGACAAGTGTAATGCATAAAGTAAGAGAAAAAAGAAAGGTACTCCTGACTTTAAAGAGAAAAAAATGGTAGAAATATAACATTTAAAAGAATAAAAAATTTACAAGTTTAGACCAGAAAAACAAGTTTAAAAAATACAAAATTCTCATATTTATTTTTTAAAAATAATTACAATTCCTAAATTAGCTTATATAAACAAAACCAATGATTAAATAACGCAATATTTTTCACACCTAGTAAAACGGGGAGGGGGGGACAATAAAATAAAAGGAAAACTTATTAATCTAAATCAAAACACTTGAAAATTATCGAACCGAAATGATAGTTAAAAAAGGCACTAGCATAAATATTAAAACCCGGAACAAGGCAAGATCAACGGAATTTAAAAAAAAAAGAAAAAAACCTAATGATAAAATTTATGAATAAAAAGAATTTATTGAGTGCGAAATTTATCGTGAAAAGGAAAAAAAATCAAACGCAGTGGAATCAGAAAAACAAAACTGTTTTTCTGATTCCACTACGTTTGATTTTTTTTTCCTCCCAAGTTTTTTGTAGGCCCCTGAATTTCGTAGGCCCTAGGCACGTGCCTAGTGTGCCTATAGGTTAATCCGGCCCTGCATGTTACCTATTGACAAATTGGTTGCTGTCTAATTTTTTTCCTACCGTATAAAGAAAAATTCTCTCATAAACGCCGCAATGTTTCAAGTCAAAGATTCCAGTATTTCCGTTTATCCGTTTGCTTTCATGGTTCTGGTCCTCCACACCTGTACCTAGGTCAGTATCATTCAAGTCTGTGAGATGACCCTTCTTGTAACGACGTTTACGATTCAATTCATTTTCATGATCCACGTTGTTTTGTGAAGAGCTTCATGTAAGGAACGGGCTTTACGTTTATGAACAGAATCCTTTCGTTTTTCCGTTTGTGTGTAACGCTTAAGGCAGAGGTCGCCAAAGGGGTCTATATAGACCCCCAGGGGTCTATTTAAGAAAAGTGGGGGTCGATCTGAGCCAGGGGGTCGATCCGAATCGAAAGAGTCGATTGGGAGTCGAAGAAAAAACAATTCTTAATACGCAAATCACACATACCTAATTAAGCATTAATATCAGTTTCTTTATAGAACATAAATTAATAAACGCATATTTATTCGGGTGAAACAAGTATTTACGTACCAGCGCGCAGTGGCACGAACTCTGCACTTCTTGTTTATAAGTCATATGCATATGTGCGCTTGTCCAAATGTCACATGTGACGAGCATTGACATTACAAACGCAAATATCATACGCAGTTTCAGCTATCTTTGCAAACTGTGAACAGTGCTGAATACTTGCAGTGTCATTATTAAAACTTTTAAAATTTTGGATAATTAGTTATTGTTTTATAAAAACCATTCGTTTAGTTTAGATATCAATTTTAATTATCAATACATGTAAAAAAGAAGGTAAGCAATTATAATATGGATTAGTACTGCCCGCTACAAAACTATATCACACTTTGTATTTTTTTACGAAAATTACAAAATTTTTGAAAATATTATTATTTTAATCTGATTTGTGCCTTTAACTTTCACGTAAATTCAATCTGAACTAAGTACAAAAATAAACTAAATGTGGAGTTTTGAGGAGATTTAAGATTAAAATTGGCCAATTTTGAACCCAATATAGCGAACCTTGCAAAAAAACACCAGGCACACCCATCTCATTGATTAAGAAGTAATAAATCTACAGTTACTTTACTTATTATTTAATAAATATTAAGGTATTTAAATTTCCACATTAATATATTTTTCGTAAAACTATTGTTACACAATGAACTATAACTTTAATAAATGCTTAAAATCATAATATAAATGTCGAAACACAATATCTAACAGAGTTTTATTTTAATTAACAGAAAATTACTTTTATGGGGGTCGATGGAGATTTCGAAAAATTACATAGGGGTCGATGATCAAAAAAGTTTGGCGACCCATGGCTTAAGGTATTCACGTCTACGTTCTTTGGCTTTAGCCTTTTCAGCCTCGGTAAGTTTAGGCCTCGGCATCGTTTTTTTATTTTTATTTCTTGCTTCAACTCTAACATTTGGGACAGTGCCAATCAGTCTGGGACCCTCTTTATTAATGATATTAGCCTGAATTAGTATTGAAAACGATCCAGTTTGAACCGTAGGTTAGAATTTCTGATTCTTAATTAAAACAATAAAAACAAAAATACCGTTCAAATGATGAAATTCTCTTTTATTCACAACTCAAGAAGTATTTATGGAATCTCTCTGGTCCCATATCTCAAAAATAAACTCACCCACTTAATGCATAACAAAATTAAAAGTTAAAAAAAAGAATTCTAAAAAAATTATCAAACAGCAACGATCGCCATGGCAACGCTCGCAATGACGTTGCATGCGCACTGTTTTCTATTTCTCTTGAACACAGTTAAAAAGTGTGATGACATCCAAACAAGGTGTGCATGCCATCAAACCCAAAACAAAACAAATTTTGCCAAGCTTCATTCTTTATCGCTGAATTCATCAAAATATACAAAATTTTTCTGCTCATAGAACACTACGTAGAGTAAAGATCTTGAATCGTATGCCACAGCTTTGTATAGATCGTTTCGTTCATTGTAAATGTTTGTTTTGATTTTGTGGTCAAAGTTAAATGGTATTCCACCACATTAGCGTTTTTGACTTACGGATTTTTACAAAATCTTTTATTTTCCCTTAAATAAGTTTGATATACATAAGTTCGCTACGTAAGTTTCACGGGGGCATGCGCATGCATCAGAACTGATGCATTACTAAGATTGCGCATGCGCAATTACTTAAAACCTTGCGTACGGAAACAAACGTAAACTTGCGAAATCTTCCTAATATTTTTAGTAAGAAAATGTAGCTCACTAGCAAATCAAATAGGATAATATGGAAATCAAATTTAAAATATGGTACACAAGCAATGGGTATGTTTTTTCACTAATAACTAACGTCAGTTTTCTGATAGAATACATATTGCCTTTCCAATATATACAAATTTAAGTATGCAGATTATATTTAAAAGGGAAGGTAGGTAGGTATTTTATTTACGTCGCTCTAGAGCTGCACAATGGGCTATTGGCGACGGTCTGCATTAAAGGGGAAATTTATGCTCTTAGGATAAATCAATATTATTCAGCACGACACTGGTGAGTTTCAATTTATAGTTCATAATAATCAATCAATAGTTCAATAATCAATAGTTTTTAGTCAATAACCCGAAAGTTTTGTTAAAGGAAAGAGTACAGTACCATCTGCTATAAAAATATCATCGTGGGTTTGTGAAATTCAGTTTTTTTTGTGACAACTGGGGAGGGAATAATAACAAGTGTGATATTCTTCATTTTGATTAAATTAAAAATATTTAAAATCAGCAGATTAAATATATTTCGATTATTTTTTAAATCAAAAAGAGTTATACATCTAATAATTATTGTTGTTATAATAACAAATGTTAAAATCAAAAACAAAATAGAATATAAAATCTGTTTAAGTATAATGACATAAAGTTAATAAAATTTTTAGTACTATTAATAAGATTTGTTTTTCTCTGAACTGTTAGTTGAATTATGTATTAAAAATTAAAAACTAAAAAATTCTACTGTTTAGATTATTCTGATGGAATCTGTTTAGCTCAATATGTCATTAAAAAAGTGGAATTATGTATTAAAAATTAAAAACTAAAAAATTCCACTGTTTAGATTATTCTGATGGAATCTGTTTAGCGCAATATGTCATTAAAAAGTGGAATTATGCATTAAAAATTTAAAAAAAAATCCAATGTTGAGATTATTCTGCCAGAACCTATTTAGGTCAATATATCATTAAAAAAGTGGAATTATGTACCCAAAAAATAACAAAAATACCAAAATTTTTTTTATTGCTTATAATAAAACTTCAAAGTATTTCAAATGCACAGAAAAGAATTCATCTCTCTATCTACATTTTTAAATAAGTTATGAATGATTTTAAATTGTTCTAATGCAGAAACTTGCTCAGCTGCCTGACTTTAAAGTGCTTTTTCGCATAGATGAAAATTTTGTGTCTTAATCTTAATTAAATCCCTAAGGAATTTTTTCTATTTAAGATAAAGCTTTGAAGTAAACTTTTTTATCTTGAGGATAATACACTTATTCAAACTGTACATGGAATAAGCATTTTATGAGGTATTACAATTTTTACGGCACGTTATATATACCTAACAGGAATTTTTACCCTTTTTTTCTACTTTTTTACAAAATTCTATAAAAAATATCTATCTATAAATAATCTTCTATAAAAAATATTCTAATTGATAAATCAACAAATGAATGCACAAAATTATTAAGATAAATATTGCAAGCACTATGAAAAAANTTATTAGGAGTACGTATTAGCGTTTTATATAATATAGATAGATAGATAATTATTGTTCTTATAATAACAAATGTTAAAATCAAGCAAGAAATAGAATATAAAATTTGTTTAAGTATAATGACATAAAGTTAATAAAATTTTTAATACTATTAATAAGATTTTTTTTTCTGAACTGCTAGTATATGTGAATATAATATAGATTGACGTGTGACAAAGGGAGGTAGAGTGTATGGTAAAGTGTGACATCAGCTAAAAATTAAAAACTAACAAATTCCACTGTTTAGATTATTCTGATGGAATCTGTTAAGCGCAATATGTCATTAAAAAAGTGGAATTATGTATTAAAAATTAAAAAATTCCACTGTTTAGATATTTCTGATGGAATCTGTTTAGCGCAGTATGTCATCAAAAAAGTGGAATTATGTATTAAAAACTAAAATATTCCAATGTTCAGATTATTAACCTGTTAAAGTAAATATGTATTTTAAAACGAAAATGCGGAAACAAATTGAGAGTGCTTTTAAAAATTTTATTTTTAAAATAGCATGGCAAAGGATGAACTTCTGGTCATGGCTGACATACATTTTCCCTTTTTAAACATTTTTGTCCAAGCCAAGTGACTAATATGCTGTGACATTTAGGGGAGGAAGGATAACTTGACCTTTGGCGCTGTAGACATTTATGTCAAGTCACATCATTCCAATTCACTCATGGCTGAATACAAAAATCGGTATCTAAAGAACGGGATATCTCTTGTAGTTTTTCCTTCAATTTGATCACGCATCCGATTGAAAAATAATTTTCTTATGTTAAGATAGCATTTCAAATATTTACCAAAATAACGGATTTCAACCTGGTTTACTGAAGAGAAGACTCCCTTTACTTTGTGTGAAAATTTTAAACTTTAAAATTCATTTAAAAAATTAGTCTTTTATAAGAAAGTTTAAATTTTATATCTTAATTCGCTCTTTCTCTCAGAGAGTTTCTCTTTCCTCGTCAGTAACTTTCAGCACCAAGCACAATAAGTCACTGATGCGGGAAAAAGAAATGTCAATAAAGAAAAGGAAAACTTTTTTCTCTATTGGCTTGCATAAATATAAACCCTTCAAATGAAATAATCCACAAAAAAAGGTATTACATGAAAGTAAACACTTTAACCTGGCTATCTTCAATTAAAAAAAAAGGGGGGAATATGAATTTTTGCAACATTTTGTGATAATAATATTGAACTTTTTCGAATGAAGCCGAAAAACAAACATTAATCCTCCGAATTATTTAGTATAGTAAGGACATTTGGGTAATATCGTACTGAAAATTTCATGTAAAGCACAACTTTCCGATTGAATTGCATGGAGAAATCACTTTTTTTTTCTTTTTTTGAGGCAGAAAAGAATGTACCCGAAAATTCGGAAAAAGAGGGGGCGAACGTTCAGAGTTTAAACTTTAATAACTCCAAGTAACTAAATCGAAATTTAAAACAAAGGGGTCTTTTATCTTCAGACAAAAGCTGCAAAAAAATAATAATTTCACTGCATCATTAGATTGAAGAAAGCCCGAAAAAAACGAAAATAATAACTTAAAAACTTATTGGAACTTTAAACTAAGCGAGAAGTTGTGCACCTCCTTATAGTGTAGTCTAATCTGAAGGACGTAGCTCAAAACGGACTATTTGTTGAACAGAGTTCAAAAAATAATTGTCCTTGTTGATCTGAGGACGTGCCACAAAAAATAAGTGGTTTCTAATCTGAAAGACTGAACTAAAAATATAGTTGTCTTTGCTAATGTGAAGGACGTCGCTAAAAAATTTATTGTGTTTGCTAATATGGAAGGCGTGGCTCAAAAAATAATTGTGTTTGTTAATCTATAGGATAGAGTTCAAAAATAGTTGTCTTCGATCTGAAGGACGCGACTTAAAAAATTATTAGTGTTAGCTAATTTGAAGGGTGCGACTCAAAAATTAATTGCTTGCTAATCTGAAAGACGAAACTCAAAAAATAATTGTGTTTGAGAATCTAAAGGACGTGGCTCAAAAAATAGTACTCTGTGCTAATCTGAAGAAAATGGATAAAAAAATAATTATATTTGATAATCTGAAGGACGGAGCTCAAAAAATAATTGTCTTTGCTAAGCTGAAGGACGGAGCTCAAAAAATAATTGTCCTTGCTAATCTGAAGAACGGAACTCAAAAAATAATTTTCTTTGCTAATCTGAAGAACGGAACTCAAAAAATAATTGTCCTTGCTAATCTGAAGAACGGAATTAAAAAAATAATTTTCTTTGCTAAGCTGAAGGACGGAGCTCAAAAATTAATTGTCCTTGCTAATCTGCAGGAGGTGAATCAAAAAATAATTGTGTTTGCTAATCTGAAGGACGTGACTCGAATAATAATCTTCATTTTCGGTGAAATAAAATGACTCAAAAACTAATGTTCACATTAATATTATTTTCTTATCAGAATGTTCCGTAAACATTGGTCTAAATACGTGCAAAATGTCATATTTTTTCAACCAACGGTTTTAGCGTGATGAAAGTGAAAAGCGTACGCAACAAGAATTTTCTAAAACAGCGGCAGTGAAAACATGACTACCGTAATTTTTATTTTTTTTAAATTTAGAAAGATATCTAAATGAGATTTAATGATAGAACAATAAATTACGCATCATGCATAAATATTCTTAAAAGAGGATGTTCTTCCCCCCCCCCCAAAAAAAAACTAAGGAATCNTTCTTAACTTTAATCAAGAGAGTTTATTTGTATTTGCTTAAGTTCTATGTACTAATGGAAGTTTCCACAGTATTTTAAATCTAATCAATTATTTTGCAATTTACGATAAATCTATTTTAAATGTTTTATTGTGATTCTGAATTAAGTGACGATAAGCGTCACACTAATGTGAAGGATTTGGATCAAAAAATAATTGTGTTTGCTAATGTGAAGGATTTGGATCAAAAAATTATTGTGTTTACTAATTTGAAAGATTTGGATCAAATAATAATTGTGTTTGCTAATTTGAAGGACGCGACTCGAATAATAATCTTCATTTTTGGTGAAATAAAATGATTCAAAAACTAATGTCCACATTAATATTATTTTCTTATCAGAATGTTCCGTAAACATTGGTCTAAATCCGTGAAAAATGTCATATTTTTTCAACAAACGGTTTTTGCGTGATGAAAGTGAAAAGTGTACGTAACAAGAATTTTCTAAAACAGCGGCAGTGAAAACATGACTACCGTAATTTTTATTTTTTTTAAATTTAGAAAGATATCTAAATGAGATTTCATGATAGAACAATAAATTACGTATCATGCATAAATATTCTTAAAAGAGGATGTTCTTTCCCCCCCCCCAAAAAAAACTAAGGAATCGTGATTATTTGAGTGTCCAAATTCCATTAAAAGAAAAGAATATAAAGCACTGTTTTCTCAGATAAAATATCTGCAACGTATTCATTAGATTTTTTTTATCTTTTTGAATTTGCCTTTCGTAAATAATTCCATAAAATCCAATTCGTTAGCTACCAACATCTTTTTAACTCCAAGCAATACATTTAAAATCAAATGAATAAAACAAGAACAAAAATACATCATACTTCTATATTTTTTTCTTTCATCTTTTAAGAAATATTCCTTCTTATTGTCTACTTTTTTGTTCAATCAATGGCCTGATATCGGCTGAAAAACCCGTTGCAGAAATATTTTGTCCGCAACCAAATATGATTCTTCGTAACAAACAATGCAATCTTATCTTAAAGGGTAATGAGGCATCATTCTCTGCAAAAGAGGTAACAACAACCCCCATCACACAAGGAGAGAACAAAATACTTTTGATCGAACAAAAAAGAAGTTCCTTGCACGGGAAAACCGTACAAAACTGTCAATAAATGGAAAAGAACAGAAAAGAAAAAAGTTCTTTTGTGTGTTCTTTTCCCATCAATATCAATATAAAACACCCGAGCCTTTTTCGTATGCTTAAATTAAGTTTGAAAGTTTCTTCCAAAGAATGACATTTTGTGAAGGAAGTTTCTTAAAACGAATATATTTTTTCGTTGTTGTTGTTGTTGGTGCGTCGTTGTTTTAAAACCGATGAAGAGAAATATGGCAACGCCATTAATGCATGTCGGATAATAAATGCGTCTTCCCACTTACCTTAACACTTAAAAAAGTGATGTTCGCGTTATCAATCATTGCTTACTGTTTTAAGTTGAATGAGTTTCTTCACATTTTCGTCCAATAAAAATCATCGCATATTATTTCTTTTAATGGGTTATTTAGAGCCGTGATGGATCAGAGGATAGAGCGTTCGCCTTCCAATGACCGGGTTCGAATCCCACTAATGGCTGGTCGATACGAATCCGCATCCGGCTTGCCCCGACTTGAAATATCCTCAGTGGTATACTGATCATGGGTTAGAATCCCCTTGCCGTCAGGCTAACCGTGGGATGTTCTCGTAGTCTTCATTTCCATAAAGCAAATGCGTATTAGTTCCATTAAGAAGTCCTCCACGAAGGCAAAATTTCTCCCAATACTCGATCCAGGAAATCTCTTGTCTCTTGGATTGGGCTCAAAATTGCAAGGCTACGAAGTTGAACATTAGAAGATGTAAACCCAAAAATTGGGTTGGCTGTTCAACGACAGTTATAAAATAAAATGGGTTATTTAGTACGGAATGTTCAGAATTGCAACGGGTAATTGTGGGCACTCTGTTTCAAATAGTACTGTAAAGAAAAAATTTCACGAAAAAATTAGGTTGTGACATGATTAATTGATGTGAATTTAATCTAGCTACAAAAGAAGACAAAATGGCTTCCGAAACCACTGTAATGTGTGGCAAATAAGTATTCCAGGATTGGGAATCTATTACTTATTAAATCTTCTATTTCCACAACACACACAAATACAAACAAACATAACATTCAGACAACACACGAAATAATATAAAAATCTCGAGCGAGAGAACGTTCAAAAGCGGTGTTCTCATTTTCACTTTCTGGATCCTTCTCAACAGCTCATCGCCAAAATGGCCACCACTCGCCAAGACGGGCGCGTCTAACTCTCACAGGATCTCTAAATGTTAAAAATTATTTCTTTTGGTGTATTTTCATTAAGAAATGTTTATTAAAATGGAGAGTTAACGAAAATTGAAATCTTACACCACAACTAGAGAGCGTTTTCCCCTTTAGGGTGGCCTCCATTATCCCCAGATTTGATGAGTGAGCATACTACAAAATCTAGTCCTCTGTGATCCCGTTTCCGAACGGGAAGCTAATATATAGCACAATCATATGAAGTTGCCAGGTACCCAATACAAAACTACGTCACGGTTACAATAAAATACATAAATAAATAATAAATCTAAGTTAAGTAAAAGAAGTAGACGAGAAACAATTATATTTCAATAAATTCGATGTGCCATACGGCTCTGTATTTAAATAACTTACCATAATTAACATTTAACTTACGTCGAGAAACTTAGTTCAACTTTAATACGCCATTTTGTTGATAAAGATTAGCTGGCCATGACGTCATAGGTCACATGAGTGGGTATGGAACGTCTTCTTGAAGTGCGAGTACCCAATTCTTTTGTTTTATTTATATCCCGCTTATGGGTAAACATCGAAAAGATATTCATAGTAAAACTAGATTCACTTCAAAAACTACGAATTAAACTGTCGGGCTTAAAGCCTAGTTTAAGATTGATAAAACGATGACAAATTTTATTATTCTTATTGAATAATTTAAAAATAAAGTTTTGTTTAATACGTTCTTTAGATCCACCGAAAGAAGGTTGATTATTTAAGGTTGAAAAAGAAACTGGTTTAAGCCATTCAAATGATGATGGTAAAATTTGTTAACTTATCATATTATTATTTAATCTCCATGCAATTCTGCTGAATGATTGTTATTTATCAACAATTGAGTCATTCAGTGCACAACTCTTCTCTTTAAATTATCTGGGTATCATAGCGCTTGGTTCATTGATGATTTTAATATTCAAAATAAATTTGAAAAATAGTAAAGAGTAGCATTTCAAAATGAATTTTCCGTTATAAATTTATATATAGTCGTTGTTTCTAACCCTCCTCTGATATAAATCAGACAACTAGATTTTTATGTGATGACGTAAAATTTAAATAAAAATTATTTATAATATTTCATTGCATTTTCCCCATATTATTTTATTCAGTTCATCAGTTTGTACAGTGTATTTGTACAATTTATAATATAATTTTTAACTTATAAATCAAATAATCAACTTTTTCAATTTAGTAAATCAACCTAAACTAATGAAAATTTTTCCAAGCATTATTCATTTGTTAACCTTTTCATTTCTATACCATTTTTTAATTTCCATAATCAAATACTAACATATAAATAAAATTTAAAAAAAACGTGTAAATCAAATAACAATAATATGAATTTAGTAAGTCAACTTAAACTAATGAAATTTTTTTATAAACATCATTGAATAGTTAAATGATTAATTTTTATCCCAATTTTAAATTCATATAATCAAATACGACTAACGCATAAATCAAAATAATCAAGCCTATTTATCATTATTATAGTAATAATGTGATTTGAATTTAGTAAATCAACCTAAACATATGTTAGTTTTCATTAACATTACTTATTTGTTAAATTATAAATGTTTCTATAACCCATGGGCAAAATGGGTCTTGATTTGGATTGATGGCGTCCACACACTTTTCAACTGTGTTCAAGAGTAATAGTAAACAGTGCGCATGCGTCGTCATTGCATGCGTTGCTATGGCGACTGCTGCTGTTTTGCTTTTTATTTTCACTAGCAGGCCTTTTCAATGTATTTACATAATAATAATTTAAAGTATTTTTATATTCTTTTTATTATTAACGTATGATTACTGGCTTGACGGTGATTTCGATATAAATATGAATGCTGAAGTAGGAAAAGTATTTTGTGACGTCTTGAAACACGTACATAGGCAGGATATGATAAACCAATTCGACGACAGACATCAATGGAGACAGTTTTTTGCAATCCATGATTTGACTTGTGGCGTTTAACGGAGTCAATCCAGAAAGAAAAAGCATTTGACCAATGGGTAATAAGACGATCACAACTTTTATTTGAATTTTTTTTTCATTTTGTTATTTCTTAATTTTAATTTCAATTGCCAAAACAAGCGCAACTCAAGTAAATGTAATTATACATTGAAATTCCGTGCATTTGTTAGATTTTTTTCTTAATTAAGATATTAACCACACAGACACAACAACTTTTCACTTTCCTCTCAAAAACATTCCAATCTCTTTTCTAAAACACAGCGGAAAAGAATATTAAAAAAATCAGAAATCATTCCCAGAATCGTTTGATGGAATAAAAGTCTCCCTAGAAAAAAAAAAACAATCATGGCCGAAGAGAGAAGAGGAAAAAAAATGTATAAATGAACGCTCGAATAAATAAAAATTCTCTGGACACATTTGTTTGACTTTTAAGGGATTTTGAAAAACCCTAGCAAATTGTTTCTACTCAATGGAATTTCAATTTAGAATCATTGCCTGGCTTCCCCCTCCTCTAAGATCTCGAATACTTCGCATTTTTCCCCTTTTCATTTTTCTTTATTTATTTTCCATTTTTTTTTAAACTTCTCTTTTTCATTTCCGTTCCACAATCCGTAGTTTAGGCAAAGGAAAAAAAACAACAAAAAAAACGATAAGACCGGATTGACTGACATGACGTCTTTTCCAGGTTCTTTTTCCCAAGATTTATTTATACTTATATTTGCGTATATGGTTGAGGAGTTTAATAATGATAAGCCACGATTGTTCGGGAGAGTTTAAAATCGAATTTCTTGGTGGCATCTTCAGATGTACTTCTGTGCATTCTAAGCGCATAACTGTAACGGGACTAAAAAAGATCATGCGTTGGCAACTCCCAAAATGTAGCCAACACGAACATTGCTCACCGATAAGCAATATCGTGATATATTGCAAAAAACATCAATATCGTGATACATCGACCACAGTGCTGTCTTAAAATATCCTCAAGGGTTGACGGATTAAGGGTTAGAGTACCGTTGCCGTCAGGCTAACCGTGGGAGGTTATCGTGGTTTTCCTCTCCATGCAACACAAATGCGGGCTAGCTCCATAATAAAAATCTTCCGCGAAGGCAAATTTCTCGCAATACTTGATACAGGAGTTCCCTTGTCTTCTGCAAGGGGTTCAAAATTACAAGGCTACGGAGTTGAACATTAGTAGTCGTATACCCATAAAATTGGGTTGGCTATTCAACGACGGTTAGAAAATAAAATAAAATACATCGTGATACAATGAGGTGAACCGGGTTTGAATCCCAGCGATGTCTGGTCGATACGAATTCCGCACCTGGTTCGTACCGACCACAGTGCTGACGTAAAATATCCTCAGTGGTAGACAGGTCATGGGTCAGAGTCCCTTTGTCGTTAGGCTAACCGTGGGAGGTTTTAATGATTTTCCTCTTCCATGTGACGCAAATGAGGGTTAGTTCCATCAACAATAAAAAAATCCTTGTCTTCAGTGCGATTTGACTGCAACATGTTAAAACATGTCGGTTGAAGATCTGTTTCAGAGATCATCAAAAAGAGCTCTTTAAATAAGAGCTACACTCATTTAGATACATTTTAGATACTTAGATAAGATTTAGATGCTTTAGATTAAGATGCTTAGCTTTTTCTTAAATTTTTTTTTCTTCAAATTTTAACTTTCAATTCTAAAAATAATCTACAATAAGCATAAAAATAATTGATAAATCAAAAATAAATAAGTCAATTCGAACGCTCTATCGCCTGAGATAATCAAAAAAAAAATATGCATATTTTAATAATCACTTTTTATTAATGAATAATAACTAATGTCACCTTGTGGACACACAGTTGTATGAACATTGCTGTGCAATTGAAAAATCAACGTAAGCATCAAAAAATACTCAAATTGAGATTTTTATATATTTGGCCTCTTTGTATGGTATAGGCTACACACATAGTGTGCAAAAAATACTTTTTCAACAATAATCAGTTCAAAAATTATCAGTTCAGTAATCAAAAATAATCAGTTGTTTGAAATTCTATTTTAGCGTTTATAGCATCAGCAATTGCTACAATGCTAGATTTAAGAAAAAAAAGTATAAAGAAAATTCAGTGAATAAAGTATATATAAAAAAATAATATTTACAAAAACGTTAAAATTTAAAATCTCAGCTTCTAATAATGATTTTGCGCAATTTTTAATATTATGGACAAACATATTTCTTAAAGTTTATTTTTACTTTATTAATGTACTATACTAAATGTAATCTAAAATAAAATATCTTAAATTCTATTTGTACATATAAAAAGAAAAAAAAATAGAAAATGTATGCAGTTTGAAATTAATATTTACTGAACAATAGTATTGGGATTCGCGGAAAATTTTAAGGGAAGTATTTAAAGTGGTTGATGTAGTCTAGTTGATTCGAAAATTCCCCATCTCTGCTTAAATATACTGATGCAATTTATTTTTAATGACTTTTATGACAATTCAAGTGTATAACTTATGCCGGAACGAGTGTCTTTTATTTCATAACCGACGACACATTTTTATTTTACGACTATCAATGTTCAACTTAATGCAATTTTGAACCCAACCCAGAAGACAGGGGAACTCCTGGATCAAGCATTCGAACAAACTCCCCTTCGTTGAGGACATTCTGTTTCAACTAATCCTCATTATCGCTACGGGGAGAGGAAAACCACGAAGATCTTTTAACTACTTTGCTTATTTTACGTCAGACCTGTGCAACTAAATTAGTATAGACTAGCCATCACTGGGAATCAAACCTTAATCATGAAACTAATCAAAGTAATTGAAATGGCAAAGAACGTAATTAGAGTTGTGGTGGCTCAGGGGATAGAGCGCTCGCCTCCTAATGAAGTGAACCAGGATCGAATCCCGGCAATGGCTGATTAATTCGAATTCCGCACCCGGCATGCACAGACCACAGTGGACGTAAAATATCATCAGAGCTATAATTCATTCACCAGGAATTGGCACTTGGCTCCGCCTTCATCACGTGGTATTCAACTATACTATATCACTATTTTTTGGAGAAGGATGTGAACAATCCTGAAAAAGGTTCCTATTTGGCGATCGTATGAGAAAAATATTTATTTGGCAATCTTTATAGTTTGTTCGTTTTTGAGACATTTTGCTGGGAAAACAGTGGTTTTTAAATTTAAAATACGTATATTTAATTAGCTTGAGTAATGAATATAATATCAGGTGAAAAAGCGAAGTAAGTGACTGAAAAAGAATTAACTGATAGTGCTTGGTTCTCATTAAGGGTTGTCTCAATTTAAAGCGTGGAAATGTTTCTCTTCTTACTCCCGCCCTGAAATGAATTCAGCGTCCTAGGAGGTGGAGCCAAGTGGTGAACGAGTCCCCTTACCGTCAGGCTCACCGTGGGAGGTATTCTTAGTTTTCCTCCCCATGTACCGTCATTCGGGGCTACTTTGTGCAGCGGGATATACTTTGTGCAAATTCGAATTTGGCATTTTTCAAGTGCATTCGGTATTATGTTTATTTCACGTTAAAAATGTGTGGAATTTGAAGATAGAAGTCTCTTCTATTACTACAAACATTTTTTTCGAATTTTAAAACAATCTCAGAGTGTGTTTCGTTCATCCAATGTCAACAACTTTCCGAGGACGTCGGATGTCGAAAAGTGTGCGTGGAAACTTTAGCTGTGAAATGCAAAGACGTTGATAAAACAATTGTCGTAAGTGCNGATAAGACCGGATTGACTGACATGACGTCTTTTCCAGGTTCTTTTTCCCAAGATTTATTTATACTTATATTTGCGTATATGGTTGAGGAGTTTAATAATGATAAGCCACGATTGTTCGGGAGAGTTTAAAATCGAATTTCTTGGTGGCATCTTCAGATGTACTTCTGTGCATTCTAAGCGCATAACTGTAACGGGACTAAAAAAGATCATGCGTTGGCAACTCCCAAAATGTAGCCAACACGAACATTGCTCACCGATAAGCAATATCGTGATATATTGCAAAAAACATCAATATCGTGATACATCGACCACAGTGCTGTCTTAAAATATCCTCAAGGGTTGACGGATTAAGGGTTAGAGTACCGTTGCCGTCAGGCTAACCGTGGGAGGTTATCGTGGTTTTCCTCTCCATGCAACACAAATGCGGGCTAGCTCCATAATAAAAATCTTCCGCGAAGGCAAATTTCTCGCAATACTTGATACAGGAGTTCCCTTGTCTTTCTGCATGGGGTTCAAAATTACAAGGTTACGGAGTTGAACATTAGTAGTAAGCCAAAATTTGGATCGGTTGTTCAACGACGGTTAGAAAATAAAATAAAATACATCGTGATACAATGAGGTGAACCGGGTTTGAATCCCCGCGGTGTCTGGTCGATACGAATTCCGCACCCGGTTCGTACCGACCACAGTGCTGACGTAAAATATCCTCAGTGGTAGACAGATCATGGGTAAAACAAAGAACAAAGTCCCCTTGTCGTCAGGCTAGGCACGGTTAGCCAACCGTGGGAGGTTTTAATGGTTTTCCTCTCCATGTAACGCAAATGAGGGTTAGTTCCATCAAAAAAAATCCTCGTCTTTAGTGCAATTTGTCTGCAACATGAGGTTGAAGATCTGCTTCAGAGATCGTCAATAAGAGCTCTCTAAATAAGAGCTACACTCATATATTTAGATACATTTTAGATACTTTGATAAGATTTAGATGCTTTAGATTAAGATGCTTAGCTTTTTCTTAATTTTTTTTTCTTCAAATTTTAACTTTCAATTCTAAAAATAATCTACAATAAGCATAAAAGTAATTGATAAATCAAAAATAAATAATTCAATTCGAACGCTCTATCGCCTGAGATAATTTTAAAAAAAATATGCATATTTTAATAATCACTTTTTATTAATGAATAATAACTAATGTCACCTTGTAGACACACAGTTGTATGAACACTGCCGTGCAATTGAAAAATCAACGTAAGCATCAAAAAATACTCAAATAGAGATTTTTATATATTTGGGCTCTTTGTATGGTATAGACCAGGGGTTTCCAACTTACATGTGGCCGGGGGCCGCAATTAAAAACACCGGTCAAATGGCGGGCCACAACATTATTAAAATTTTATAAAGGACTCTTTTATGCTTGAAGGAACATTAAATATTACTGTCAGATTTATATCAAAGCTTTTTTAATCTATCACATTTTTTCGACTTATTAGGAATTATAGCAACAACAAAAAAAAATTCTCGAGTATATGAAATTATTTTTTTTTTCTTTTCAGCTCATGTGATATTCAATTCAAGGGATTTAAATAAAATATGATATTCATTCCCTCTTTTATGCGTTTTAACAGTTATAAATGTAAATAATTTCGTCCAAAATGAGTGGTTTCAAAAAGTTAAATGGAAGAATTTCTTCGAGAAAATTTTTGATACGCACGCGCTAAATTATGTTCACAGAATACATAAAAACGAAATAAAAAAGAGGATCTTGGATGTAAAACCTGAGAAATTTTTTTTTTTGCATCTTTGGTATGTTAAATTTCACAGAAACGTAGAAATTAGTTTGTTTTTAAACGAAAGAAAAATATAGATTTTTAGCAAAATTGTCCGTAAAAAAATTATAACTAATATATTTTAGTTCGCGGGCCACAAAAAATGGTTTCGAGGGCCGCCAGTTGGTAACCACTGGTATAGGCTACACACATAATGTGCAAAAAATACTTTTTCGAAAATAAATTTTGTTTTATCAGTTGTTTGAAATTCTATTTCAGCGTTCATAGCATTAGCAATAATAATTGCTACAATACTAGATGTAAGAAAAAAAATATATAAAGAAAATTCAGTGAATAAGGTATATATAAAAAAATAATATTTGCAAAAACATCAAAATTTAAAATCTCAGCTTTCAGCCTAATCTCAGCTCCTTATAATGATTTTGCGCAATTTTTAGTATTATGGACAGACATATTTCTTAAAGTTTATTTCTACTTTATTATATTACTATACTAAATGTAATCTAAAATAAAATATCTTAAATTCTATTTGTAGATAAAAAAAAAGAAGAAAAAAAAATAGAAAATGTATGTAACTGAAATTAATATTTACTTAACAATAATATTGGGATTCGCTGAAAATTTTAACGGAAGTATTTAAAGTGGTTGATGTAATGAGGTTGATTCGAAAACTTCTGACTCCACATCTCTGCTTAAATATACTGATGCAGTTTATTTTTAATGACTTTAATGACAAATCAGATGTATAATTTATGCTGTAACGAGTGTCCTTCATTTCATAACCGGCGACACATTTTATTTTACGACTATCAATGTTGAACTTATTGCAATTTCGAACCCAACCCAGAAGACAGGGGAACTCCTGGATCAAGCATTCGAACAGACGTTGAGGACCTTCTGCTTCAACTAATCATCATTAGCGTTACGGGGAGAGGAAAACCACGAAGATCTAACTACTTTGCTTACTTTACTTCAGCTCTGTTCAACAAAGTTAGTATCGACTAACCATCGCTGGGAATGAAACCTTAGTCTTGAAACGAATCAAAAGTAATTGAAACGTAATTAGTCATGGTGGCTCAGGGGATAGAGCGCTTGCCTCCCAATGAAGTGAACCGGGATCGAATTCCGGTAATGGCTGGTTAATTCGAATTCCGCACCCGGCTCGCATCGACCACAGTGCTGACGTAAAATATTATCAGAGCTATAGTTCATTCACCAGGAGTTGGCATTTGGCTCCTCCTTAATCACGTGGTATTCGACTATACTATATCACTATCGTTTTGGAGAAGGATGTGAACAATCCTGAACAAGGTTGCTATTTGGCGACAGTATGACAAAAATATTTATTTTTATAGTTTGTCCTTTTTTGAGACATTTTGAACAGCTGTTTCTAAATTTAAAATATATTTAATTAGTTAGAGTAATGAAAAGTATAATAGCAGATGATAAAGCGAAGTAAGTGACTGAAAAAGAATTCACTGATAGTGTTTGGCTCTCATTAAGGGTTGTCTCAATTTAAAGCGCGGAAATATTTCTCTTCTTACTCCCCCCCCCCCTGAAATGAATTCTGCGTCCGAAGAGGTGGAGCCAAGTGGTAAACAATCTATAGGCGGATCATGGTTTAGAGTCCCCCTTACCGTCAGGCTCACCTTGGGAGGTATTCTTGGTGTTCCTCTCCATGTAACGCAAATGCAAGTTAGTTTAATCAGAAAATCCTCCACGAAGACAAATTTTTCCCAATACTAAATCCAGGAGTTACCTCGTCTTCTGGATTGGGTTCAAAATTACAAGGCTACGGAGTTGAATATTAGTAGTCGTAAACCCAAAAATTGGGTTGGCTGTTCAACGACGGTTATAAAATATTAAAAAAACTAAATGCTCTCAAATTACTGAGCAACGGTAAATATGAACCATACTAAAGAACATTGGTAACCGCAATCTGAAAATTCGGTTAGCTGTTCAACGACAATTATAAAAAAAAATAAGAACGTAATTAATATAATAATTTTCCATAATATAAACACTCCCAAAAATAAGTTCAAATCCCTTCAGATGAGTTTTGAAGTAGTTAAATGGATTGAGGAGGCAGACGTTTTTGTGACAGCCGAACGATTGACTTAAAGGGGGGGGGAACTTAATCACCCCCCTTCGTTTGCTGGTAATTCTTCTCAAGTTGTAAAAAAAGTAGAAAGAAGAAACTTAAGCTTTGGAATGATTAATGTTGATTAAAAAAACGATACTTTTTTAAAAAAGTTGGCAACGGTTGTAAAATAAATGTTTCATCGATCACCCTACCTGCATCCAGAATGGCGAATAAGATACTCACACAATTTTGCTTATTATTTTTTCAGCGTTAAAAATTAAGTTCGTTTTCTATTGTTCAAAGTAAATGTTCATCATCATGTTTCCTTCGTATTACATTGCAAAGAGGGGAAAAAATTATACTTTCATTAGAAGTAAAAAAAAAAATTTTTTTTTTATGGATGCATTTAAATTAGATGCAAAGAATGATTTATGTGAAGTTCAAGTTATGTATCACATGAAGCATAAAAAAAATAATTCCTTTTTTTTTTAAAAAAAATCATGAAGCACTAAAAGGGTGTTTATATTTTGTTAAAAATAAACACTTGAATTTTGAAAATATGTTTTCCGCTTTATAGAATAGTAGCTGAATACCCGTTCTTCGTACAGGGTGATAAAAATTAAATTATGAATAAATCAGTACACTACGAAGTCATGCATAATCCTGTAAACTAAACCAACTAAAATAATAAGACAAAAAATAAGAAATTAATTATGATTATTTTCTGCCCTTGCCGGTGGCTTTACGTTATTAGAATAAGCAAAGCGCATTCTTAGAAGTTCATCCAATTAAAATAAAGTTTAAATGTGTTCAGTATAACTTAGCGCTCGAAACCAACTAATGATAGTTATAGAATAATTGTAACAATCATAACGCATTTCATTCATTTTGTTTTGATGATACTTCATTTTTTCCCCATTTAATACTTCATTTCATTTTAAACGATTTGTTGTGGATTAACAACTTAAATGACAGTTTATTAATTTTTTTCATACTTTCATTTTAAAGTACCTTAATAAAAATTTCATTTAGCATAAAGGCAATTTCTAATTCTTTTTTTTTTTGCGAAAATTTTATACATGTAGTTTAAGATATAAGATATGTTTTCAGAGTAAAATAATTTAAAACACGCACACACACACACTATGTAAGAAAAAAAAT
>NC_092206.1:9306924-9318926 GCF_043381705.1 Parasteatoda tepidariorum
ATGCTATTTAGGCAAAGAATGAAATAAACGTCCTGATGAGGTTATTATGTAAATGATGTGCATGTTACTGTGAATGACCGAAATCTGTGGTTGTTGACTTCCACCGGTGAATGTTGACAATCTCAGTCGCTTTGGTAAATGTCCGAAATATATACTAGGTCTAGTTAAGTGCCACTGTCTGGTATTCCGAACTCCGGTACTCCGAAAAAAATATGTTTCTCCTAATCTATTCTCAGCAGATATTAAAATCTCGAATAAATAAAATAATATTTACGAATAAATTAATATCAAATAGGATATAACAAATATTTCGGACATTCAGGTGGTCGTTGACATTCTCTGATGAAAGTGGCCATTCTTTTGCTTTCGGTAATTTGCGGTAACATTATACTCGTATATAGCTGATAATTAGTAACTTATGAAAACATTAATGCAATCTCTTTACATTACAATCAGCGATTATCAACGACCTTAACAGAAATTTTGGTTAGTAATATGCTAGATTGAAGGAAAAAAAACAAATAGTGAAAATCTGTTTCCATGGATCGACACTTATGAAATAAACAATAAAAACTTCTTTCCCAGTGTTTCTGTCAACACTCTTTCAAAAACATTAAGATATGAAAAAAGATTTTCTTTTTTTTAAAAAAGCTGTTTTATTTTAAACTTTAATAATGCGTTAATATATTTTGCGTTAATATATTAATAACGCGTAAATATATTTTGAGTACTTGATTGTAAAACTCATTTATGCTAAAACACTAAGTTAAGAGTTTTAAAAAAAGGTAAAAAGGCAATTATTTAACTTGAGCCACAATGGCTCAGGGGATAGAGCTTTCGCCTTCCAATGAGTTGACCCGGATTCGAAACCCGGCATTTGCTGGTCGATACGAATTTCGCACCCGGCTTGCACCGACCGCAGTGTTGACGCAAAATATCCTCAGTCGTAGACGGATCATGGGTTAGAGTCCCTTTGCCGTCAGGCTAACCGTGGGAGGTTTTCGTGGTTTTCCTCTCCCTGTAACGCAAATGCGGGTTAGTTCAAAATTACAAGACTACGTAGTTGAACATTAGTAGTCGTAAACCCAAAAATTGGATCGGCTGTTCAATGACTTATATAAAGTAAAATTATTAAAATTAAAACTTTCATTCTCACAATATTTACAAAACGTAATAGAGAAAATTTCCTACGAAATCTTTACCTACATTTTGTCCGAACGGATAATAAGTCAAAAAATTAACTGGAAATTTCTTTTTTATTGCAATGGTATGAACTCTTAGTACTTCAACGGAAAATCTGGGGATGAATTAATAATAGAGGTTTGAAATTTTATAAAAATTCTCTTCTAAAGTCTTGATATGCATGAATGAAAAAAAAAATATTTCCAACTTCCAAGGAGATTTCTCCCTCGCCTCGAATCCCGTGGCAGAATTGCAACGACACGGCGACATTGTCGCGGAACGTTACAAGTTTATGCGGGAAGATTTTTCCTTTGAAAAGTAAAAAAAATTAATCTTCCTTTCTACGGAAATTTGCACGTAATGATTGAATCATGCATTTACATAATCACTTTTTGACACTCAATTTACGCCCATCGAACTGTAAATTAATGTATTATTTCGATTGTATTTTCGGCAGTCCATTGATATTGATTTTCACGTGGATTTCAAATATCCCGATATATTTCAAACGATATGGAATATTCAAATCGTGCATTTGAGTACTTACTTTTTAAGGCAATAATTCGATCGAATTTTTGGCAGTTATGGCTACTGATTTCTCCATAGGTTTTAAATCCGATATATATTATACGATATTACAAAAACCTTTATTACAAAAACATAATTTTGAAACGAAACACTCGTTTGATGAGTCCGATTTGCGTGATTTCATTATCGATCCTTTTTTCGGCACTTACTATTACGAATTTCATGATTTTTAATTTTCTTTATTGTGGTGATTATTTACAAAATGCAAAGAAGGAAATAATTTGTGCGTTCTCCCTCCCAACAAAATTCGAGAATGTATCCCATAATATTAGAATAAAAAAATTATTACATGTTCAATTAAAAAATTATATATATATATTTTTTTTTGTAAACACAGTGCTTTTGTTATTTTAAATGAGTAGCATATATGTTTGTTATTATTAAAAGTATCTTACAGAAAGATATTAGTGCCAGAGAGCATCGAATAAACTTCCCCAAAAATCATATTGTACCCTTTTGACACAGATAATTCACGGGTGTAAGCTTTTATGCATTTTTTCTGAAGCTTTAATTGCAAACAAAAATATATTTTGATATTTTTTAATTATGAAAAACAGTCTGATAGTTAGTATTAAAAAAAATCCGATAGACTATCGGAATTATATGTGTACCAAAACATAAAATCTAAAGAAAAGTAGTTTGAAATTTATTTTTTTCATATTAAAAATTTTGTTGATGAATAAAACTTCAATGATGAATAACTGTTGGATCTAAATAACTAGAAATGGGTGAAAAGCTATTGTTTGGAAGTGAGTGTTGTTGGAAAATTATTTTTTAACGCAGACACCGGTGTTCCCTGTTGTATTTCATAACCATAAGTTATTCGAATGCTAAATATAATTTTCCTCACTCATTTTGACCTAAACTTTTGCAAAATATTGAAAAAATAGGTTTCATAGAAATTTTGCGTCAAAGGGTTTACCTCTTGTAATTTTTAAAAACCTTAACAGTCTTAATTTGAGCGTTATTTTATTTATTTATTCATTAACATTTTAATCTGTTGTGGTTGTTTGGGAGCTTGTTTATCTGATGGTATACTTATCAATTTCATCTACCGAAACAACAGCACTGAAAATTTATTTTCCGTAACCGGAGAGATAAAAATTACGGTTCAGAAAGTGATGCCACTATCGTAAAAAATGTATTGTTTCTCGATGCTTTGGGAGGCTGCGACACAACTTCAATTCCTTATGGGAAAAGGCGAAATGAAGTAGAGATAGCAATGTTGAAGGCAAATCCCAATTTGCTCGAAACTATTAATAAATTTTAAAAATCCAAATTCTACTCGAGATGAAAGGTGGTGAGGAAAAATTTTAGTTATTATACTAAACAATCTGTACTAAGCAATGTACTTCGAAACAATCTGCAATATGCAGTGCGCAAAATAATAAGAATAATAATAAATAAACAGACCACCCTTAATACAAAAGAACAAAAGAACTCTAAATACATTTTCGCAACAAGATATTATTTGTAATTGAGATGAACTTTTAGGAATAAACCCCTGACTATCGAATCCCAGTCTTCCGCAATGTCAGTTCAGTGCCACAAAGCCAACTCGATTTTCATTTACTTTATTTTTGTATAGTGAACTAAAAAAAGACTTACAGCTAAGTAGGTTTTCAAGTTTACAAAAGAAATAAAATAAAAAATTTGTTACGTGTCATTACCGAAGGTTCATAAGATTTAATTTAGTTATTTTGTTTCAACTGGACAGTTAATTTAGTTTTGCACAACAAATATTACCCTTATTTCCAGGTTTCATTAAAGTATCGAATTATTTTTTACTAATATCCACTAGTCGAATTTTTAAAAAAAATATTTTATATTAAGATAAAAGTATCATAATTAACTTAATATACACCACATTTGAAAAACAAGATCAATAATTTCTCTCACTTACAGAATGCCCGCCGAGTCTGTGCCCCGTGTTAGGTAGCAGTACCTATTGCCACGCATTTCCCGCAGTGGACTGATCGTTAAGACGGTTCCCAGCAGATCACCGAAGCCAAGCATCAGTGGCTACGGTCAGTGTGAAGGTGGGTGACCACTTCAATCAATCTGCGTAGAGATCGAAAGTGTGCGGTATAGGTTAAATTGTTCTACCGTAAAGTGCTCGACTTTGCGTGCAGGTCATTGGGCTACCGAAGAAGGGGTGCCACACCCTCTGCAGAGGATCAAAATTGTGATGGCATGTCTTCGGATCATCCTCCGGGATGTTTCCCAGACCACCGCCTATAGCCTATTGTGCAGCTCTAGTGTGACGTAAATGAATTACAACAACAACAACATTACCACACATATCCATAGTATCGTAAATTCGATTGAGCTGTGCTGGCACACCTTTATTGCAGAACTGAAGGATGGTCAAAGGATGGCCAAAGAATGTACGATACTGTGGTTCGAATCTCAGCGATAGCAAATTTATTTTCAATTGTAAATATTTACATACAAAGACAGTGCATTCTGTGACAATAAATTTTCAAATAATTGTTACTGTTTTTTTTTCTCACTTCACCTTTATTTACTTTCTCTTCCGGGATAAACTTTTAAAGACAGGGGGAGGGGGGGTTTATCCAAAACTTTCTTCCCAAACAATCCCTCATGAATATCAAGAGGAAGGGAATAATATCAGGATAGTAGGGCTCATTAGTAATAATGCATGCTGCCCTCATAAAATATCCTCAGCAGCAAAAAAAAGAGGATACTCGAGTCTTTTTAGCAAAATAAGTAAAAGAGGAGCCACTGAGAGACAATAATCTCCCCCCAACTAGGGAAATGGGGTTTCATCTAATGGTCTATGTATAGATAGAAATGTTGCGCCAATTATTGAATAGCCCTTTTCTATTTTTCCCTTCTTGGGATAGAAAAGGGAGAAATGCACGGGGAAGAAAGTTCGGTTATCTTATTTGAACATCCTTTGGCATTACGTGACGAATTCATAAGAGGGAATCTTCAATCATCCTGAAAAGGAAATTTATTCCTCTAGGGATAAAAAAAAGTTCAAGAGTAAATAAATGTGGAATTTTTTGAAACAGAAGGGAATATTCGTATTAACCTCTGAAGATGTCAATGTTAATTCATGTTGATCATTTGTTCGCATAAAACTCACACATGATCAACTGAGTTTAGATCTGGAGACTGGGGTGGTGTACGGGGCTGATTTGGCACTAAAGTAGTCTATAGACTCACAAAATAGAAATGTGGGTATGGCCATTTTCTTGCTGAAAATCAAAATTGTCACTTACATCAAATTTTTCACCACCTTGTCCTGAGATTTTTTTTTTAGTTTTGTTCATTGTTGAGTAAAATAAAACTGCTGACTACTAATAGCAATTTTCCCTTGTGCACCTGTTACAGATCATAACAAAATGCTGATAATGAAGTCATCTCCTTCACGCTTAGAGGTCGGAAAAAACGATAATCTTTTTTTACCTCAGAGCAGGATTTTTTTTCTTTAATACCACCAGGGCTTTTTCAACCATGTTCATCACTTTCATTCTATTTTATAACCGCCATTGAACAACCGACCCAATTTAGGCTTTACGGCTACTTATGTTCAACTCCGTAGTCTTGTCATTTTGAACCCAATTCAGAAGACAAGGAAGCTCTTGAATCAAGTATTGGGAGAAATTTGCCTTCGTAGAGGACATTTAGATGGAACTAACCCACTTTTGCTTTATATGGAGAGGAAAACCACCCACGTTTAGCCTGACGGAAAGGGGAATCTAACCCATGGTCCGTCTACCATTGAGGATATTTCATGTCAGCACTGTGGTCACTGCGAGCCGGGTGGGAATTCGAATCGACCAGACATCGCTGGGATTCAAACCCGGTTCACCTCTTTGTATCACGATGTATTTTATTTTATTTTCTAACCGCTTTTTGTTCACCACTTGTGTTAGCACAGATGTGCAACACAGTCTTAATTTCCAGTGGTGCCATCTATCGCCAAGAATTCGACTTCTGCCACAGCCATACGTCACACCCGTTTATAGGGCGGACTCGTTTATACATCCATTCATTCATCCACACATTCATCCACAGATCGTAATTTTGACCTGAATCAGAGAACAATCGACCTCCAATCCACTACCCCCAGAGGTATTGATTTTTTATGGGAACATGGAGGAGTTGTTTACGACTCTACAAATTTAACTTGGATCAGTCACCATTTACTACACAGAGAGTCTTCGGCCTTGTGGGATTCGAACCCACGAACTCTCGGACATGGACCCAGCGCCCAACCAACCAAGCTATCCCGGCTTAGAATAACTCCTCCTTTTACTTTGTAATTAGATCAAAAGCTTAATGCTGTAATTTTTCTTTCTTTCTTTTTTTTTACCTTTTATTTATTTCTCATGGTTTATTATAATTTTTTTATTTACCATGAATTCTTGATTCAGATCTTTAATTTTAACTATATTCAAAGGGGAAAAAATTAACTTCAGAAATCTAATTAAAATAAACCTATTTACAAAATATTACGCTTATTTCTTTTCTTGTGTAATTTCTTTACGTTTCCTAATTTTTTTTTAAGCATGCAGTTTTAAATCAACAGTGACCATTCAACTATACATACTTGCTGAAAGCAGTCTTTAAGCCTTCGGCGCCATCGCGTTAATTTTTTTTTTGTATTTAAACGAAAAAAGTTTAATTCGAAATTTTAATTTTTTTAAGAGATTTGATTAATTAAAAAGTTCATAATCTTGTTAATTTCCCATTTGACTTTGAGGCAGCCATTGTTCTAAATAAATCTCAATCATGTGCTGCATTTCAGATGTAAATGGTAGAATTGCTCATTATTAGACATTAAGAAGAAATACCTTTATTTCGAGTTTAATGTTTATTTTGCTATAAAAATTGACATATTGAAAACTTTTAAAGATATTTAAAAAAATGGCATCGATATTCGATGTTTAAAAAAAGCTTGATTTGTGTTAAAGCAATGCGAAAATTTAGGTGTCTTATAAAATTCATCTCACCCAAGGTGGGAAAACCTTTTTTAATTTCTTTTTAGAATATTTCTAATCATAAAAATTGTGTTCACTTTTATGTTATTTATGTCTTGTTTTCGTTATTCTAATGCAATTCATGACCTTGCCGCATTGCATAGTAGAGTTCTGGCCCTGTTATTCCGTTTCAAAATAAGCGCCATAAAATGACAAATATTCTGAATGTAGAGCAGAATTCGTGGCTGATGTTTATAGAAGAAAAAATAGTCTGGTAAAAACATTTAATAGAGTAATTCAGTCAAAAAATGCAAAAACAATAACGCGTTTGACAATTCAGCATTTGGAGGATATTTTGAAAATAGCAACTATTTCTCATAGCATTGTTGCTTTATAACAGTAGAAATAATGGACATCATGAATAACTTTTTTTTATTTATAGATCAAATTTCCTTATTTAAGGTACCGTAACCTAAAGGTAATCGCAATTTTTGCTGTGATTGGTTTTTGGTTCATTTTCAAATCGCAAAACATAAGACTAAGCCCTCGATTGCGGACTAGTACCAATAATGTTAAACTACGCACTTAGTTTAGAATTATTATCATACCTTTTGCAAAGTTTTTTTTCTACTGTATTATGCTTAGTACTTTAGTATAATCCTATTTCTTCTGTTACAAAATATAACAGAAATGTATAAAAAAAATTCATTCAAATTTTTATTTCATTTAACAAAATACGAACGTGAAAGAAATACAAATATTTAGTATCCTACTAAACTAAACCCAGTGACGCGAAAGCCTATAGAGGGCCAAGGCCCTACAGCGCCCATCTCAGTTTTCTTGACCTTGGGCCCTGGGGTGCAAGATAAGACATTCCGGTTGGGTGGTCAGCCGAACGCGGAGCTTTTAGTCCCCCAAGCATGCTTGGTACTCATTTTATCGATCCACTAAAAAAGGGATGAAAAGCTGAGTCAAACTTGCCCGATCGAACCCATGATTTAGTAACCTACATTAATATTATCTCCATCCGGTTAAAAAAATTTCTTTTGGCTAAATCTTATTATTTAGTTGATGTGTGGCTCACAAAATTTTTCAAATTTATTGCTATGGTTCTCTGGCGCAAAAGATTAAAGTTGTTGTAGTTAAGTTACGTTGCACTAGATTGCACGATGGGCTATTGGCGACGGTCTGGGACCCCTGAGGATGATCCGAAGACATGCCATCACAATTTTAATCCTCTGCAGAGGGGGTGGCACCCCCGCTTCGGTAGCCCGACGACCTGCACGCGAAGTCGAGTACTTTACGGTAGAACAGTTTAACGAGTACCAATACCGCACACACCCTTGGTCCCTACGCAGACTGATCCAAGTGGTCACCCACCCGCACACTGACCGTAGCCAGTGATGCTTGACTTCGGTGATCTGCTGGGAACCGTGTCTTAACGATCAGTCCACTGCGAGAACAAAAGATTATAAGTCCGTATAATAGCGTACTAATAATTAGATTTTTTTTGTGATAAATCGTCTAAACTTATATAATTTGTCTAAATCTACACCGTTTTTATTAATTTATTCAAAAAAATTTCTGAGCAAGTTTCTATTCGTATTAATAAAGCATAATTTGTCTAAATCTACACCGTTTTTATTAATTTATTCAAGAAATTTTTAAAAACAAGTTTGTACTCGTAAAGCATAATTTGTTTAAATCTGCACCGTTTTATTAATTTATTCAAGAAATTTTTCTACACGGCAAACCGTGCTTTTATGGTAAATGATGTTTTCAAACTAATGTAAGCTCCTTATGAACATTATTTCTATCGCTTTGAATGAAGATAACATTTTGAGATAACCTTTTGGTTGTTTAAAAGAAACGAAGTAAAAAAAATGTAATGATGAATATGTTCACGAGTAAAAAAGTTAATGATGAATATGTTCACTAATCTTTTTCAAACACACATAGGTCTTGATTTTGAAACCTTTCATAAATTGTTTAACTTTAAAAAAAAAAAATGTTCCGATATTTTCTTTCAGTTACTCCCAAGTGAATATGAGATTTAATCCGAGGTTGATTTTCTTACTCCCTAGTGAGTTGCTGTTTTATCGTCGGTAAGTCTGGGACTACAGTCTCAGTTGCAAGTAAATATATATCTTTTAGAAAAGTACACTTTGGAAAATTGATTTTTGTAGATTAAACACCTTTTTGATCCCTACTTTCTTTTCATTTTTTCGTTGAGGCCAATTCTTACTTCGAAAAATATCATTGAGGAATTCTGGAGCAAAAATCTTAAATTCTTTTATAAAATGCACTCTTTCTTTCCACTTATTTCATGGTTTTATATTATGTAATGAATATATAAAAAAGATTCTTTCTTTCACAAGTTCAAAAAAAAAATTACATATTTTTGGAATAAACTCGATGGTTTTAATATAGTTTAAACTAATATGCTTTAAAAGAAACAATTTTTTACTCATTTCTTTTATTAATAAAGACTTTGTGTGCTTGGATAATTGCATGCGATGCGTAATATATTTAACGAAGATGGAGGTCTATTTTATTTTATTACCGTCGTTGAACAGCCGACCCAATTTTTTGAGTTTACGACTACTAATGTTCAACTCTGTAGCCTTGTGATTTTGAACCCAATCCCGAAGACAAGGGAGCTCCTGGATCAAATATTGCATAAATTTGGTTACGCACCCTGGTGGCGACATCTATAGTCAAGAATTCGACTTGTGTCACACGCATACGTTACAATCCGTTTTATAAGAAGGTTCATGGAGGGAGCATTCACACACCATCCGCAGATCGTAATTTTGACCTGAACCGGAGATCTGATCCAGTACCCCAATAGGTATTGATTGGACAAAAAATTTGAAATTAAACTTTTTTATAACTTTCTAAATTGATCGAAAGTCGTAGAGTAAGGATTGAATGAGTGAGTGAGAGCTTAACTGTTCAAAAGATATATACACATGATGTTACGCAATGACCACGCTTAACATATATTTTTAAAATCACTGCCAAACCAGAAGTCAGAAAAGAGCTCGTAATAGTCATCGCTAATAAATATTTACGCAAAGGAAAAAAAACAGCTATTAAGATTATAACTAAGGAAGGTGGGACTGAAATCATAAAGACCTGTTTGATTGCAGAAAGAAACATTAACGCTTTCTCCCACAGCACTGAAATTGAAATAAAACGTCCAAATTCCTTGTTTATTTTACTGTAAAAAAATAATATTCAATTGTAGTTATGATCCATATTTACTAATACAACATTTGAGCACTAGAAGACGAGTTATCTCGTTCGCTAAGTTGCAGCAAGAAATCAAATACGTTTTCATCTCTCACTAGTAGACGAGCAGATTCTTCCTATTTTATTTTGTGCTCACATACTAACTAGTAATCAAGTGTTAAATAGTAGTTGAGCAGATTTGTTTCTTGTTTACTTCAATACTGATTCGTGAGGTTCAAATGGAAAACCGAGGTAAATCGATTTTCCATTTGAGACCCTTTATCGTCGTTGGCATTATAAAGATTTGGTGAGTAATGATCTACGGGAGCAGGTGCCGTTTCTCAATAGAGCTCCTCCGCCCACTCCATCAATCATTCAGATAGGGGAGAAACTTTAAAGCGAGACCTATATGACCTATGTATCAATTGGTTAACACATTGTAATGCAATACGTTAAAAATGAATACAAATAGGAAGTATATAAAAAATCTCCTGAATAAAAACCCATGACATTTATGCTTAAATATAAAAGTATTGCATATAAACTCGTGAAAAACATGCAATTATTAAAGCATTACAGCGCGTCTGATCATTTGATTTAATCATTGTAATGTACTAATATAATACCTGATATAATAAATATTCCGTATTTATGCAATATATCCTCTAATTTAACCAATTGATACACGAATGTAAACAAGTGCAAACCGGTTTCAGTCGCGTAAATCAATAAAGCTGCGTAGTATCACCTGATAATTCAGATTTTATATAGAATCTTATAGGGCGTTTAATAATTTCGCCAGAGACTGTAAATAACAGAACACTATACATAATGCGTGGTATGCATTTAAGCGGTGATTAAAAAATTAAAAGATTTTTCTGACATATTCATTCAAATTTTTAGATTATTTAAAGTTAACTTTTTAAGTTGGGCTTTTTATTAAACTGGAAGTTATGCAATGTAAAATTTGTGATCCTCTGTTTTGGGTGTTCAACTTAATTTTAAGTTTTGTTTCACTGAGATAAAGCATAAATGTTAATTAACTTGACTTGAGATTAAAAAGGATTATAGAAAAATATACAGTGGTTGGAAAAAATTACATTTTCTTTGTAGTTAACAACTACTTTATTACAGTTGTAGTTGACTACAACTACTTCCGAAATGTAGTCAGAACTTAGAACTTAATTTTCAGTAGTTTTAAGTAGTTTCAGTTTAATTTAAATGTAGTAACACTGTAGAACTTAATTTTCACCAATATTCAAAATGATTTTGAATAAAAAATTGTCTTGGCTAATATAAGGAGATATTAGGAAATTTTAATTCACGATTACATGGAATAGTTTTTTATTCTAAAGCACTTTATCTGAATTCGTTCTTTTAACTTTCAAACTTTATGATTTTCTCTACAGTGATTGTTTGGAAACTATCAAACATTTGTGATTTAAGTGATCAATGCTTTATTATATCCCCCCAGTAATAGACTACAGAGCGAAAATAAAAAAAAAACGGACCATTCAGAATAACTTTTGGTCTAATGATCGCATCTTCACGTTCTAGGACTCAATCTCAATGAGTTGAGCGGTTTGACCGCAAATGTGTTAATTAATTACAGCAGACGATATTTTAAGTAACTAAATCAGGCACAAAAACGTACTTTATTGTTCCTGCGAAATCAAATTTCAAAAAAGTCAGATATTTAAAATTGGATTTCTCAGGAGCAACTCGAACGATCTCTCACCGATTTTTCCGAGCATCTGATCTGACGCAGATCTTATTAACGCTCGGCCGCAGAGGCATTCTTATGACGTACGTTGACGGGTCTGCGAAGGATTTGCCCCAATCAGATTCGAAAAGTTTTCTACATTTGAACTTTGTTTCTTTACTAAACTAACGGTTAAAAATAGTTGCTAGGAATAAAGTAGGGGAGAGTGGGGTCAATTGTAACATTTTTTACTTAACTATTTTTAACTAACAAAAAATCCTATATATTATTAGTATTAATTGACAGACGAGTAAAGTAGACTATCCTCTACTAGAAAAAAAAAA
>NC_092206.1:9319382-9326317 GCF_043381705.1 Parasteatoda tepidariorum
TAACAAAATCAATGCAAATTCAAAATAAATATTTGTTTAATGAGAAAAAATGTCATTTAAAAAAATTAATGTCTGCGTTGGACCGACTGCTCACGCTGAGCTAACAAAAAAGTATTTTTTTGGCGTCAGATCTACGTCAACTTTCCGCTGACGCTCAGATAAGGCGTTAGTTCTAAGAAACCAGGCCTTGAGCTAACAAACCAGTATTTTGTTGGCGTCAGCGTGACGTTGACGTCCCGCTGACGCCCAGATAAGGCGCTTGTCCTAAGAAACCAGACCTTTACATATTCGGTTAAAAACTTTTATTTGTTTAAACGAAATTACTTTGTTACAATATAATATTCTAATACCAAAAAAAGTACTCACATAGCGGGAAAATATCTTTTTTGTGATGTAACTCTTTCAAAAGTACATAAAAATGGTTGCCAGCAGGGGTGTACATGTAGATTTATTAAATACACCTTGTGCGCCACCTAGAAACCAAATCTAGAAACCGACACTCGAAATTTTTGCTCTGTTACAATCGTAACCTGTTACAATTGACCCCACTCTCCCCTACTGTTTTTTTTCTTCTTTTGTTCGCACTACTCATTACACTAATTTGTTTAAAAAGTGGAACACTATACTACAAACTACGAAAAAATTAGCGACTACAGTAGTAGCTACTTCCGATCACTGAGGAAGCATGATGAAACAAAAAAATTCAATAATTATATAGAGAATTATTAACTTACTTTAAAAAATACCACACGGGTCACTCGAAAGTACGCAGAAATGCAACAACAGAGTTGAAATTTGACAAGTTCTAGGGGCCAGTTTCGTTTACGAGCTTACCTCGAGTTTTCTTTTCCAAATTGCAATTAATGTGAAAGTTAAAGCAAATGTAAGTGCTTCAACGTGAATTTTTCTCAAATCTTTTTGTTTTAAATTTTGATTTTTGTTGTGGAAAATGCATTTTTTCCTCTAGATATCTTTATTTTATAAACTCTCTCTCGCGTTGATGTCAAGCAAAAATAGCAAGAGAGATTAAATGTTGACAAATATAAATCTTTTCATTAATATTGATATTATAATAATTAATTAATAATACATAAAATTTGGTGAACAAATATTGATGTCAATGATACTTAATTTATTTTGGTTATTGGTACTAAGTGAAATAAAAAATAAGCTATGTACTAAAAATTAATGGAGAAAATGTATTTATTTGTTACGGAGAACAGTAAATAGTCACCATACAATTAGTGACACCTACCATGCTTAATTTTGGTAATAGGCATAAATGGTGCAGTTTTAATTAATACCAATCGGTGAAGTTTAAATACGAACCAAGTATGCCCTTACGTTGGTACAAAGTATTTCGTGAGTAAATTTGGTACCGATTACTGCTGCAGGTTTGTATGATAGATTTTTCCCGGCACTCAAAAAAATATAAGTACGGGATGAAGTAGCTTGATGGTGGTAAATTTTAAATCTCATGGATTTTATTTTATAACCGTCGTTAAATAACCGACCCAATTTAGGGTTTACGACTACTAATGTTCTCCGTAGCCTTCGAATCCAATCCTGAAGACAAGGGAACTCCTGGATCAAGTATTGGGAGAAATTTGCCTTGAAAGATGATTTTTTTCTTTTTTTGAATTAAATCACAATTGCGCTACATGGGGAGGAAAACCACTAAAAACCTCCCACGGTCAGCCTGACGGCAAGGGAACTCTAACCCATGATCCTGTCTACCACTTATGATATATCACGTCATCACTGTGGTCGGTGCAAACCGGATGCGGATTCGTATAGACCAGCCATATCCGGGATTCGAACTCAGTTCACCTCTTTGAACGGCGAACGCTCTATCTCCTGAGCCATCACGACTTAAATCTCATGGATTGCCTCAAGCAACAGCATTATGCCAGATTATACTGAAAAAAAACTGATGAAATGGGCTGGCAATCTAATGCAGATGTACAACATGCCAAAAAAAACGGACCACCCTGAATAACTTTTTATCTAATGATCGGATCTTCACGTTCTAGGAGTCATTCTTAATGGTCATGGGGATGACTCCAAATATGTTAATTAACTAGTGCAGATGATATTTTAAGTTACGAAATCAGACACAAAAAAGTACTTTCTCTGAATTAGCATACTTTCTTATCAGCGCATTCCAAAAACCCAAAACATAGGGGGTAGCCGCAATCTGGAAAATATGGTCCCCATAGTTTGGTAAGGAGAGCGATCCAAAGTTTGCCCCCCCCCCTTAATGTTAATTTTGTTTTTTGCATATTTCGCCGTATTCTAAAGTGAATTGAAAAATTTTTTGCACACAATTATAAAAATTCGTTCATCCAAAGATAATTTCATGCAAGAAATAAATTTTAGTAAATATTTACTATTTTTTATTATTTTATTTACTAACAGTGGTAAAACTTTTGAACAATAAGATCTGCAAATTTTTGCGTAATTTTAAAGTATCTATTTCTACATGGCAGAATACAAATTTTGAACGCAATCGGTCGAATAGTTCCTGAGAAATCATATATTAAATATATGACTTGTTTAAAATTTGATTTTTCGGAAACTATACAATCGATTTCGCTCGAAATTTGTATTTTTCCATGTGAAAATAGATATTTCAAATTTAAGTAAAAATTTGCATATCTTACAAATTCAAAAGTTTTACGACTGTTGTTATTAAATGAAATAATAAAAAAGAGTTAATATTTACTCAAATTTATTTTTTGCATGAAATTATCTTTGGATGAACGAATTTTTATAACTGTGTGCAAAAAATTTTCAAAAGTTTTCGAAACATGGCGAAAACTCAAAAAGTAAAATTATCATTAGGGGGTCCAAACTTTGGATCGCTTTCTTCACCAAATTATGGGGAGCCCATTTCCCAGATTGCGGCTATCCCACTGAGAATCGGAAATCCGAATTCGTCGAAAAAAAGATATGTTTATTCAGAGAAAGTTCGTTTTTGTGTCCGGTTTCGTAACTTAAAATATCATCTGCTCCAATTAATTAGCACATTTGAAGTCACCCCCTCAAACCATTAAGATGGAGTCTTAGAACGTGAAAATCCGATAATTAGTTCAAAAGTTATTCAGGGTGGTTCGTTTTTTACACTGTACAGCTAAAAGAGTTTTTATGCGATCGGGGAAGCATGTAAACTCTCTTTACACACATAGTATCCCCAAGTGATTTTGCGCTCGCTGATTGGCTTTCTCGGCAACGCCATCCGTGACGTATGGCTATTTCATTCTGCCGTGCTTGTTATTTTCAGCATAGAGTGATTTCTATACTCCAGCTTTTGTGTACAAACTTGAAATGTTAGTTTTTTTAACAGAGAAACTGCCTTCTTCATTTAAAAATTAAATAAAAAATATTTCCTCAAATACCATTACCCTTAGAAGCAATGTTCTAAATTTAGACGATTGCAACAAGTGGTTAATGGAATTTGGGGAACTTAGCAATACGAAATGGAATTCTAGAACTTTCAAACCTCATGGACAAAGATTTGTTTGTAGGTAAATAACTAGTTTAGTTATTTTAAGAAAAATTTGGTATTTAATTTTTATGGGAAATGCTTTTTTCGTTAAATTTATGATTATTACATGCATGAATTCTTATGAAGCTAATATCCCTCTAATTTATTGAATAACATTGAAATCGGATTCAATTGCTTTACTTAAATCCTATACTCACTATAAAATGAAAACGGAGTAGTTTTCACTTGATATTTATTTCATTAAATTAATGTTCATCGAATTAAATTAATATTTTGTTTATTTCTTGTGGATTACTAAAATTAAATTATAAAATTTTTAATTTAACATTTATTAGTGGCGCCATCTATTATTATAAATTAAAACTAAGAGATCTGCATTATGCCTACCTATTTATAACTTATTTTTAATGTTTTTTTTATTTGCTAAATGTTTTATAAACCGAAAAACTATTAATTGACATCTAAGAAATCAAGCAATTGTCTTTTAAGATGCTTATTTTATTAATTTTCGATTGCATAATTCCCATCAATAATCCCCCAAAAAATAATTATGAATTGTCCATTAAATTAATACCATGAGTAATTAAAGAATAAATTTACAAAAAATTCCCCCTTTTAATTCTAGTGCATTTCCATCGGATTGTAAATATTTTTTTATTATTTAATTGCTGGAAATTATTTGTTTGTCACGACAGTGCGTTTATGAAAGTGCCGCAGGGGAAATGTAATAGAAGTTTTTGAAAAATTCGACACTTTTTTTTTGCTGAATTATAATTACATTTTTTTTAACATTTTAGAATATTTTCCTCTATGATATGATAAAATCTCTTTCAAATAATCAAACATAATTTTAAATATTTATTTATATACATTTTAAAATCTCATATAATAACAAACGAGTGGTTCTGCAATCATACTTAATAAATTTAAGTAAAAGATTTTAATTTCTAAGTGCATAAGGATATTCACAATGCTATTCAATTTGAATATTAATCAATTCTTATATAAATATTACATAAAAGCTAGCTAATAAAACTTTAATTTATGTTTAATAATTATTATTATACTAGTTTGATGTTTTACCAAAACATGATTGTTTACCTCTCATTTACCTAAATTTCATAACATTAATATTAAAAAATATTAGCATAAAATTTAGAGAAAATTAGATTTAAATAAATGCGTTATTATTAAAATACAGTCAATAACGCTGTTTAATTTTTTGAACAAAACTTTAACATTTGCCATAAAATTAGTATGAGGAATATACTGGAACTGATTTATGATTGATTTACATTTTGGGAACAAACTACGGAGAAAAGATGATCGGGAGAAGCTGTAAAAAGACGTGACAGAAGGCAAGGCCGAGAAAACCAATCAGCGAGCTCAAAATCTCTTGGGGATACTATGTGTGTAAAGAGAGTTTACATGCATCGGGGAATCGACCAAGTTGAAAGATCCAACCAAAAAGTGTCGGTATTTGTCTTAAAATTTTGTGCACGATTTTATAGTGCTGTCCAGTACTGATTAAGTGATGCTTATTTTTTAACCCCTTGCTAAGCACGGGTATTCAACAAGTTAAAATTTAAAAAAATATTTGAGAAATAAAAATCGTTCCCTATTTGATTTATCTCGTCTGCGAGTAAAATTTATTTCTTCTTATCGAGTACGTATTCCTGAGGTTGAATTTTTTCCAGACGATAAATTTTCGTTACGATACACGAATTGGAAAAAATATTCGTTCTACAATAATTACATATTAAGTAAACTATCTGTGTTTTTACGGAAAATATTGACTTTTAAGGGGGAGGATGATGAATGAGAAGCAATTGCGGAATAGAACTTCCTGTTAAGTGTTACAATAATTTTTAAAATTTTACAATAAATAAAATACAATAATATTTTTGGAGAAAAATTATTGTCTATGGTTTCAATCCATACATTAAAGGGTAATTTTTTTCTTCTATTATTCATTTACTAGAAATCCTTGAAGCATTTGCAGAAGAATACAAAAATTTAAAAACAAAAAAAGGTATGAGCACCAGAAGAATTGTTGTTTTTTAAAGTTTTGAAGCACAATTTTATAACTTTTTCTCATAAATTATCATTATTTGAGTCTAATAAAAATATATAAAAATTTTAATAAGTATATATGCGTAGAAAAAACATACCTTGGCACTTATTAAGTGGTGCTGTAACTATTAAAATCGTGAAGCAACATATACACGTGTTTATCTTCATATTAAAGAACAATAAATTCACAGTTTAATTTGTTTCCCAACTCCAAGCATTTTTTCGAAACAGTTCTTTTTTATTTTTAAAAAAGCAACAAAGAAGAAAACACCGACGAAATTCCGACTGTTGTGCCGCAAACCTGACATAGAAATGCCGGCTGCCGTTTTCGTACACATTATTTGGCGAAAATAAAATTCCAGGAGCTCCTCTCAAACGCCAAACCGCCAATGGAAATCGCATCCCGGAAAACGGGAAAATACTTTCTCTTTAAAAAGTAACAAATTGAATATATTTCCTTGAATTAAAAATTAATGGATTAAAAAAAATTTACTTTTTAATAGGAATTTTAATGTCAATTTTAGCCTTTCCGGGAAATAGGACGAGGAATATTTTAAAATAACACTAATTAAGAAAATTCGAAGAAAGTGCTTCAATTAAATGAGGTAATTAAAGGATTTTTTTTAAATACTCTTTCGATCGAAGGTAATTAAGAACATTTCATGTCGTTGCAAATTTTAGTCGACGGTATTAAGATGGTAAATTCGATTCTTTTTTTTTTTCGCTTGTTCCAAAATGTTATTAAAATATGCGTTTCAAAGGGAAATAAAAACAAAATAATGTTTCACTCTAAATAAAGATTATTACTTTTAAAATTATGAAAATTCTTGCTTTGCAAACTGTATGTGCGTGAAACTTAAAAGCATTCATTGTAAAAATCCAACCTTTAAATTAACTGTTTAAGCCATATTAATTTGTACAGTGCGCAAAAAATTGAACGGACCACCTTGAATAATTTCGATTTAATGATCGGATTTGCCCGTTCTAGGACACATCTTTAACAGCTCAAAGGGGGTGACCTTAAATTTACTAATTAATTAGTGCAGACTATATTTTAAGTTACGAAATCAGACATAGAAATGTACTGCAAACTTGAAAATTTCAATTTTTAATGACAAAATACAAGATTTGAGCGAAATAGGTCCAGTGGCTCCTGAGAAATCGAATTTCAAAAATACTACTTTTTCAAACGTTAATTTCTCAGAAACTATTCGACCTATTTTGCCCAAATTTTATATATATATATATATGGGTCATTCTCACGAAAACTGTCATTTTTCAGTTCATAAAATCCCAAAAAAGTAAAGTGAATAAAAAGCTCTGAAACTTTTTATATTAATAGAAATATGTAATG
>NC_092206.1:9327651-9339937 GCF_043381705.1 Parasteatoda tepidariorum
ATGAATTTCTTGTTTTTCACTGTTACCAACAAATATCGAAAGAAGAAGAAGAATTTAATTTTTATTTCAAAGTTTATGTAAAAAAATATTGATAAAAGGTGGACTTATTCACAATGGCTTCTGAAATTATTATACAATATATTCAGAAGCTATTAAAAAAAGGGCTGTCTAACCTAGAAAAAAGTAACCAACGAGTAAATCCTTTAATAACTAAGAAGATTATTATTTATTTCATCAAAATTTCCAAAAATCAGAAAATATCAAAAAATGGACTTAACCGCATTGGCTTCTGAGCGGCTCAATTGATAAGCTGTATACCCTAGGTCACATTTATTGAAGATTGATCAATCAGTCACTGATTTTTAATTTTGCATTAAATTTGAATTGTTCAATCGATTTTAAAATTACTTACTAGCATATTCTTTGTCTTAATTTAATTTTTTTTAACATACTTCAATTACTTTTTTCTTTAACCGTGTAAAAATTTTATTAGATTCTTAAATGACGGGATAATCAATGTTTTTTTTTTTTTTCCTTTTTTTTTGTGTTTAATTATTGGGCGACAGTTTTTTTGCTATCAATTTCGATACGAAGATTGAAGACGAAGAAAATCGAAAATATTTTTCTTCCGACATCGGAAATAAAATGTGCTTCCATTTCAACAATGGGATACCTTCAAGTGATCTAATCTGGGTATCTCGATCCGGATTGGTTCTTGAAAAATGACATTTGTTTACGTTAGCAACTGTCCTTTCCACTCTATTTCGAGTAAGCCAAGCTCGTAAAGTGTCAATTCTCTTGAATGAATAATTCTATATTCTTACACAAAGATTCTATCACAAAGATTTCAATTCTTTCGTTACATATTTCTTACATAACACAAAGACAGGCATGAAGCCGTGTGAAACATAAACAAACTAATTATGCATTGAAGTTGCCAGGTACACAAAACAAAAATATATCAAGGTTACAATAAAATGCATAAACAAATAATAAATCTACAGCACTGTATTTAATTAACTTCAAGTTAATTAGCATTCTAATTCTAACTCATGTGGAGAAACTTAGCTCAGGCATCTACACATCATCTTGCTTGTAAGCGATCAGCTGGCGTTGACGGCATATGTCACGTGTAGGTATCGTGGACTTCTTCTTCAAGTGGTAGTACCCAATTACGATTAAAAAATGTAGTAATTCAAAAACACATTGCTAATAGCAGTTAAATTTGAGGTTGTTATGGTTCGCATGAGTCAAAACTCAAGCATGCTTTTATAAGAATTTGAGTTCTATTCACCTAATTCCCCATTGTGTTTCATTTTCTCTACGATAGGGGGCAGTATTTGTAGGGGTTTCAACTTCCGGTAGAAGATTCAGGTAGAAGAATTTCTTCCGGTGTTAACTAAATTGCGTAAATCCGCATCTCAACGATCAGGTAATTGTGTATCAATATAGGATAATTTCCCGAAGTACTTCTTTTTTATATCTTCATTAGATATTTTGGCCGGGAATCGGTAGGGTGCTGGGCCCATGACCGAGAGTTCGTGGGTTCGAACCCCACCGGCCGAAGACTCCTTGTGAAGTAAAGTGACTGGTGCACATTAAATCTGTCGAGTCGCAAAAGTCCTCCATGTTCCCATAACAAATCAATACCTCTGGGGGTACTGGATAGGAGATCGATAGTTCTCTGATTCAGGCCAAAATTACGATCTGTGTGACGTACGGTGTGGCAGAAGTCGAATTCTTGGCCATAGATGGCGCCACTGGAAAACAAGAACAATCGCAATCCCTCTGCCTAAACAGGCATACGTCAACAACAACATTAGATATTTTAAAATACGAAGAACACACTTTTTCACTAAAACAAGACACTAAATTAAAATTCAGAACAGCTGATTATTTCGAGTATATATAAACAAACCCGGAAAGAAAAGAAAAGAAATAGTCATGTCAATGCTATGACGTCATAAGAGGACCTCAAGACTTCCGGTATGTTTTTTTTTTTTTTTTTTTTTTTTTTTTTTTTTTTTTTTNTTTTTTTTTTTTTTTTTTTTTTTTAGGATAGATGGTGAATTGTAATCTTAGAAAAATTGAATGCAATATAATTATTAATTTATAATGTTTGGTAAAGATTATAATCTGTGGCTTTCATATCCATAAATCTATACGTGTAGTAAATCTATTGAGTATCAATTGCTTCGAAGCAAGTGAGTGTAGGGTGGTCGACCGTGTAGAGCTAAGTTCAGATGGCGCTAGGGCTTAAATTTCGACCTAAGATTCCCTGGATACTACTTCCGACTGATTACGCCTATGATTTAACAAACGCACCATTCAATGTTGTTATACTTGTAGTGTTTTCAATATAACGTGTTATTTCAGTCTTAACTTTCAACGAAACAAACAGCAAATGAATTCGGAAAACTCCACAAGCTTTCTATGATGCTACCCAAAAAAATAACAAACGGTGCTATTCTACACATACATAGCCAAACAAGGTAAACACTCAAAACCTGGCTAACATTACACTATTTTTTTTTCGTAAATTTAAACACAAATCACAATTATAAAACTTCCAAGAATATTAAGCCCGTTTACACATCGCCTCGTAAGCCTAACATAAGCGGAGGGATACACCGGAAGTTTATGAAATTTCTTCCGGTTTAGGAAGCTTGTTGTTTATATTCAAACAACCATCCATAAGCTACTTTAAAGGCCTGTTTACACGGTCCAAGTTCTCGAATCCGAGAAATTGGAGGGATTTCTCTGTCCAAGAAATTGGATGATTCATCGACACTATTCAAGTTCTTGAATGTCACTGATTCGTCAGAAGAAAAACTTGCGCATGCGCATTGTTCATATTCAGCACTATAAAATAATGCTTACATAAGTTTAGAATTACTAAAAAAATTCAAATAAAATCATAATAACACAAATAAACCGCAACAGATCAATTTATTTGGACTAAAATATATGAAAACAGACAACAAAATGACATAATTTGCTGCCTGCTTGTTGACGTCTCAAGACGCTGATTGGTTAAGGGAGAAAAAACTTGGCTGGAACGTAGAACATGCTCTACTATCGTCCTAGAAGTTGGACCAAGTTCTTGGATGGTTGTTTACACGATCCAAGCTCAAAGCAAAACAAGTTTCCATCAATATCAATCAATCTCTGTCCAAGAAATTGGATCGTCTAAACAGGCCTTTAGGCTAACTAAGTGTGAAGTGTCAAAGAAACGATAGCCACTCCATTGATTTGCCGCATTCGCTAAAAAATTCCCTAATTTATTTATAAAACGATAATTAGAAATTTTTATTATTATTTTATATGGTTTAAAACAACTGTGAAGTGTATCAAAAAAGTTAAGACTTTGTTTCTTCTATTATATACGGAAATAGTTTTAAGTATTTTTAAAATATTGAAAATAAAGAATTTGTAGTTGAAATGAGAACAGGTAATTCATAATTCTAATAGATCATAATTCCTTTAAAAAAAAACAAAAAAAAGTCACAATATCTTTGAATAATTAGTTGTTGCTAAAAAAGCATTTTAAATTATTTCAAATAGATATTATCATTTTTTTTAAAAAAAAACTTTCACCTTAAAATAAAAAACCGCAATGTAGCATTTCTGATGGAAAAGTTCTATGTTCACTCCTGTGAGACTCCAACGAAAAGGAAAGGTCTATTTGTTCAAATTAAATTTTTTTTCATTAACTTCTAGAAAAAAATAAAACGTATACCAGTTAATTATGAGTTACGTTTATGGCGTTTAATTAAGAAGTATAATCTGCCGCCTTTAAAAGTAAAAAAAAAAAAAAAAAAAAAAAAAAAAAAAAAAAAAAAAAAAAAAAACTGTAACAAAGAACAACAGCAATATATTTTTTTACCCTCATTTAGCGAAACATTACGAATCTTGCGCAAAAAATAGTCCCCTTTTCTATTCAGAAAAAAATAATAAACAAATAAATAAATACATAAAAAGAAATAGATGTGAGGGTAAATAAATAATGAAAAAAAAAACCGTCGTATTTTTGACGTTGTTTTACAATCTTAAAACAAAATTAAATGAACATATTTATTTATTTTTTATTTTGAAGTGGGCGGAGGGAAAGATAAAAAAAAAAACTTCATCGCACGCTACTTGATGTATAGACAAAACGAATAAGTTTAAATGTTGCTTCCATCTGCAGCGTTACAGGCAACGAGACGAAAATAAAAAAACTACATAATTATCCATTTGAAATCTTTTTAGCATTTATATGTTACTGTTTTAATTAATAATGACACTTAAAAACTTTTTTATTTAGTTATAAGATATATCTCTCGTTGAAAGTGTTAGTTTTTTGTAATTAATTTAAGTTTGCGGCTGGCTGAAAACGTGTATTTTAGAAAAACCATTGGGGAAAAAAAAATTCCGTTAAAACTAAATTCTTCAGGCTAAAACAAAAAAACTTCTATGGTATTAAAAATTGTTGTCAGTTGACAAATTATCGCGAAAAGAAACAAATTCATTACTGTTAATTTGTTAAGCATGAATGAGTTTTCATTCCTATTTGTTCACTAAAACAATTCAAAAAGTCTTTATACTTGAGTTAAATTTCCAATTTTTTTCGTTCTTTGGCAATTTTTTTTAAAAATTACTTACTAAAACCACTTTTGAAAATTTTAACTCAAAAATAATGAATGAATGTTGATGATTTTCCAGAACGGTGTACAATAATTTCGATTCAATAATAAACTTTGAATAAACATTTTTTAAATTTGATAAAAAGCACACGTTCCCTATTTCCCAAAATATTTCAGAATATTTCAAACTTGTTAACGTATTTCATGGGGGGAATGACCTTGAATTGATTTTCGAAGCCACTTAACTGTTAGAGAAAGCAGTAAATTCCCTTTTCCACTTCGTTTGCATTTCAAACGAAAAACTCAGACAAAATTAACAGATTTTATCAGTAGCAATTAAACTCAAGAGCGCATGTGGTGATATATGTTTAAAGAAACTTTTATAATAAATGCAGCTATAATTTTATTCATAAATGTAGCTTTTTTTAGTCGAAAATGTATGTAGCATGACAGTGTAACACTGGATAATTTCTTTTATGGTTAAGATTTATGAAATAAATAGTAGATACTAGTTTGCAAGATAAAGGTGCATCAATTGCTATTTTATTTATGTCTAGTGTTTATGAATTTAAAACCTGTTTTGTGATGTTTAAGTATTTCAGAATGGGATTTTCTATTTAACGAATTTTTGACATAACGAACTTATTACCGGGATTCAGCGACACTTCGTTAAATAGAGGTCCGACTATATATAACGTCGTTGCCGAATGGAAGGATCAAAACAGGTCTTAGGCACGGAAGGAGGGTACAAAATTTATTTATTAATTATTACAGGGAGCAAAAGTGGTCATGAAATGTTGTGCTTTTCGTTATATGCTAGGGAAAAATCTTGCAAAGTAAATCCGTAAAATGCTTCGTTTTAGGGAATAGGGGAAATCTTAGTAATTTTAATTGGTTCATTAATAGGTCGCGCGATTCCCACAAAGAGTAAAGGGGGAAAAGTTTTATTTTTAATTAATGCATGCTTGTGCCAAAAATAGATTTTGGATGTGAATTTAAAAGTGTGAGAAAGTGCTTCGATTAGAATAATAAATTAAGAAAAGGATATTCAGAAAAGGAATAACATAAGAAGATTAATTCTATTCTTATTAAGATTCTGGCTCTAGACAGGATAGTTCATTCTATTGTATGGTGGATCTCACAACTTGTGTCCACGTACTGTTACAACGTAGGAGACATTTCCCAAAAGAGTCCTAGGCCATACACTTATACAAAAGGGTTTTTAGTTCATACCAGAAGAAACAGCCCCAGACCATAATTCCATCTCCACCGTTATGCATAGGTTGATAATATGTTCATAAATTCGTAAAAAATTTTTTTATCTATTTCGACAAAATAATGAATTTTGCAAAAATTTAAGTTTTTGTGTCAGTGTCTTTCATCTTAAAACATAAACGCTTCGATTACCTACCTAAGTTTAAACAAACGTTTAAAAAGCAAAACTGATTACCAAATGCGATTTTTAGAAAAATATAGTAAATCAAAAGTGCAAATTTTTCTTTGATAATTGAAGATTAATGGGGAAGGAAGGTTTATGCCCCTATTTTTCACAAAAATGACTATTAGATCGCCATCTGATACATTTTGACGATGACTAAAATTAAACAAATCAATAACGTTTAATATTGGTTCTCTCAGAGAGTTAATATACACAAAGTATACTAATTTAGTATACTCCGAGAGTTAATGTAGGCCGTGCTGGCCAAGGAATGCTGGCCAAAGTTGAAGGAAAGCCCTCCCTCATTAGACATGGATATCAACCAGATGCCACGTGCCATTGACCACAGCCGGCCAGGGGGTCTACCTTTCTGCATGTAAAATGGCTTGTGCCTACGTGTGCCTCGACAGACTCCTTAAAATCTATCACTCCTTATCTCCCCATCTGCTGACCAGACGAGTGGTCCTCTCGCCGTTCAAACCCCCTTTTTCTAGCGTCCACCATGTAAAAGGGGCGACCGCAAACGATTTGTAGCTTACAAATTATCAATTTGTAACGGAGAGAACTACCTCGCAAAGTTGAAGGAAAGCCCTCCCTCATTAGACATGGATATCAACCAATTAGACATGGATGCCACGTGCCATTGACCACAGCATTCCAGGGGGTCTACCTTTCTGCATGTAAAATGGCTTGTGCCTACGTGTGCCTCGACAGACTCCTTTGACGGGGTCAACTCCTTACCTCCCCCATCTGCTGACCAGACGAGTGGTCCTCTCGCCGTTGAAACCCCCCTTCCTCTAGCGTCCACCATGTAAAAGGGGGCGACCGCAAACGATTTGTAGCTAACAAATTATAAATTTGTAATTGTGGGATATCTATTTCACCGAGGAAAGCAAAAACAGCTAGCCCTCAGCCTAAAATTCATTTTTTCTCGGAATCAGCTTTCATGGACAAAAACCTTTCTCCCCCTTTGATATTCAGTTGTGTTGCTATGTCTATCAATCATTGATAATTATCAACATACTTATCATTTTACGATTATTTCAAACATTGCTCTATTTTGCGAAATTACTTGCTTTTTATAAGTGATAGATTAAAAAATGAAATTGAAAATGATTATAAATATATGTGTCACACAATTGAAGTGAGAAATCCATTATTTCATAAAATAACAAGACAATTAGACAAATCAGTTAAAGTACATAAAATTATTCGATTCCACGATTTAACTAGGTATTCTATTGAATAACGATGAAATACGTCACTCTAAATTTTTTGAACCAGTACTAGCTGCTTTTAGTCTGTTTTGAACAGCTTATAGCTGCTTTTGCAATGTTGGTGTGTGTAAACTTCATTCCTTAGCTTCTAAACGTAGTTAGTAATATTAGCAATAATAAGTAACGTCATTTGTTTTTCCTTATTATTTATCAATTAATCAGCGGTAATAGAGACAAAATATATTTTTCGAGACATTTTAGCTATTTATGATCAATTAATTTCTAAAATAACTTTGAAATTGTTTATTTTTCCTTTTAACAGTCTATCATTAGTACTTTACGGTCTATCATTAGTACATTTAATGGTCTTTCATTAGAATTATATACTTTAACGGTAATAATTCTAATGATGGACCATTCACGGTTGGTTGAAGAATCTATTTTTTTTTATCTTCGTCTACTTTAATGGGAAGATTTTTTTGGCAAGAAATTTTCTCTGATTGTTTATTTCTCCCTTTGACGGTCTATCATTAGTTATTTCATAGACTAACTAGTTATTTCATAGACTAACTAGTTACTTCATAGAATAACTAGTTATTTCATAGACTAACTAGTTATTTCATAGAATAACTAGTTATTTCAGAGAATAACTAGTTATTTCAGAGAATAACTAGTTATTTCATAGAATAACCAGTTATTTCAGAGAATAACTAGTTATTTCACAGAATAACTAGCTATTTCATGGACTAACTAGTTATTTCATAGAATAACTAGTTATTTCACAGAATAACTAGTTATTTCACAGAATAACTAGTTATTTCATAGAATAACTAGTTATTTCGCAGAATAACTAGTTATTTCATAGAATAACTAGTTATTTCATAGAATAACTAGTTATTTCAGAGAATAACTAGTTATTTCGTAGAATGACCAGGTAAAGCATGAAATTTTTCATCTGTTATATACTTTAACTGACTTCACTAGGTATTTCATGAAAAACATAGTTATTCTATGAAATAACTGAATAATACACTTTAACGCTAACATATATATCACGGTAGGTTGAAGAATCTTTTTTTTTAACTTCATCTACTTTAATGGGAAGATTTTTTTGGCAAGAAATTTTCTCTCAAACAAAGAACTTGATGGTTGCTATGCCAACCATGTCAAGAAGCGTCAATTCCATGTGTGGTGGAAATCTTCGCCTCAGGAACAGAAAAGGAAAAAAAAAATCCCCTTTTTTTCCCCTTCTTTCTAAAAGATGTCTTCCAACAAAAGTGACTTAAATTTCTCTTTACGCCCCCCCTCTCTTTGTTTTTCCCCCTTCCTCTAGATAACATGTGTAACTACAACAACAACAGATTTGAACTCTTTTTCTGGGGTAACAAATAGAGGTGTTTAGGAGAATTTTTTTTATTTTTATCTTCTAATATGTTCATGCCTTTTTGGAGACAAAAGTCATAAAATGACACTTGAGAAAAAAAAGAATCAAAGCAAATGAATAAAAATGAAAAATAAGAAACTAATAAATCTGCTTAAGTACAAATAGTTTTCCGTAACTATTTCCAACAGGGAGTGCTGATTATTTAAACCTAAGTTCTTTCTCATGAAAATTTATAGTTATGGGAGATGGGCACTATTTTATAGTCATGAGGGACTGTGTGTTTTTTTTCTCGAAAGGAGTCTTTTGCATTTTGTCTCAGGGGTGTTAGGAACCTCTTCCTAGCCACCCTGAACAGAGGAATAGAAAAACATTCTAGACAATTAATTTAATCATATTATTTAACGTTAACTTTAAAAAAGAAATATTATCAATGAATATATGCATTAGCTAACGAAACTAATTGTCAAAGGAATAAGCGATCATAATCGGTCACGTGTTCATTGCTTATTGCTGTAACAATATATGTTTTTCAAGTAACTAAACTCCAAAAACTCTGATTAAAAGGGGCTTTTATAATGATAAAATGAAACCTCGATTTAATACGCCCCCTTATTCGCATTGCTTAACAATCCTTACTATTGGTTCATCATTTTCATCATCAATTTGTCTTAGACCTGTTAGAATTTATTAACTGATTAATAAAAAATCCTTCGTGAAAAAGGTTTTGTAGCTTAGTAGACATTGTATTATTTTGAAATAAAAATACAGTCCAACCCCGCTATTATGAACACGGCTTATAGTGAACTCCCGGATATAGTGAACGAAATGTTCGCTCCCGTGCCTTGCTACACACGTATAGGGTTATTTTTTGCGGATATAGTGAACCAAAAAAAGAGAGGAAGTTGGATATTATGAACTTTTTTCTGTCTTCGACTGATTTATTTTTTTCATTTTTTTGGGTAAGATTTTTGAAATTTCCACTTCAAAATAAATACATATACCGATTTTTAAAACCATCTATAGTATGAAATGTAGCAATAAGCATTTTTCTTGTTTGCTTCATTATTGAATTGGTTCAATCTTACAGTATCTGGACAAATGCTTCAAGTCAAAGCTAATGAATTTGCTAAGCAATTTAGGGAGATTATTTTTATGAGCTCGAATCGCTAATCAGACAGTTTTAAAAAGCGGAATAATATAAATTAAGTAAAAATTATCGGAGACTCGGGAAGTGTTTCCATGTCTGATGAAGAGGATTGCTCATCAGCTGAAGATTACTAATTTTTTTTTACGCAAGACGAAGATTAATAAAAATAAATTTTAATAAATATTTTGTTACTGCGTTTTATGTTTTCAGTTATTTCNGAATAGAAAAACATTCTAGACAATTAATTTAATCATATTATTTAACGTTAACTTTAAAAAAGAAATATTATCTATGAATATATGCATTAGCTAACGAAACTAATTGTCAAAGGAATAAGCGATCATCATCGGTCACGTGTTCATTGCTTATTGCTGTAACAATATATGTTTTTTAATTAACTAAACTCCAAAAACTGTGATTAAAAGGGGCTTTTATAATGACAAAATGAAACCTCGATTTAATACGCCCCCTTATTCGCATTGTTACTATTGGTTCATCATTTTCATCATCAATTTGTCTTAGACCAGTTAGAATTAATTAACTGATTAATAAAAAATCCTTCGTGAAAAAGGTTCTGTAGCTTAGTATACATCGTATCATTTTAAAATAAAAATACAGTTAACCCCCGCTATAGTGAACACGGTTTATAGTGAACTCCCGGATATAGTGAACGAAATGTTCGCTCCCGTGCCTTGCTATACACGTATAATATTATTTTTTGTGGATATAGTGAACCAAAAAAAGAGAGGAAGTTAGATATTATGAACTTTTTTCTGTCTTCTACTGATTTTTCTTCTTCATTTTTTTGGGTAATATTTTTGAAATTTCCACTTCAAAATAAATACATATACCGATTTTTAAAACCATCTATAGTATGAAACGTGGCAATAAGCATTTTTCTTGTTTGCTTCATTATTGAATAGCATTATTGAATTGGTTCAACATTCAAAGAAGCCGCAATCTTCCAGTATCTGGACAAATGCTTCAAGTCAAAGCCGATGAATTTGCTGAGAGATTTGGTGAGACTACTTTTGTGTGCTCGAATCGCTGATCAGACAGTTTTGAAAAGCGGAATAATATAAATTAAGTAAAAATTATCGGAGACTGGGGAAGTGTTTCCATGTCTGATGAAGAGGATTGCTCATCAGAGAAAGATTACTAATTTTTTTTTTTTTTACGCAAGACGAAGATTAATGAAAATAAATTTTAATAAATATTTTGTTACTGCGTTTTATGTTTTCAGTTATTTCTGTATTTCATTTTATTCCCCTTTTATTTAAATAATCTGTAATAAAAGGGGGAAGTTTGGAACCATTAGTTAAAATGGTTTGCGGAACGCATATAACGAAGTCTCGGTTATAGTGAACCGAAACTTATGTCCCTTGAAGGTTCGCTATAGCGGGGTTTGACTGTATAACAATTACACTCTCAATGAAAGTTGTATTGACTATCAAAACATTTTTAGCCGAAATGTGACAATTATTTTAAAGACATCTTTACCAAAACTGATTAGCAATTTTGTGCATTTATAAATTAAGTTATTTTGTTAACCAATATTTCCTTTAGGAAAGCCAATTCACTGTTATTAAAACAAAATGGTACGTTTGAAAGTGTAAAAGAAATACCTATTTCAAAATCTTTCACTATGCCCCCAGAAACGCACTAATTAAGTATCGCACTATTGCTCTTAATTGCGACACTTTAAAAGGTTTTATAAAATGTTTATCAGGAACACGCGTTTATTAAATTGCGTAATTTAAAATCAAAAGAACACCTAAAAGCATATCACTTATGGTAATTCGTCTGAAGGAATATTTAAACGCTCAGTTTGCTCTTAAGTTCTATGTAGATTGGAATTCAAGAAAAGGGATCCAGTTTGTTTAACACCCGCCAATATCAACAGAAATAATCATTGATTAAGACCAATTTAAATCATCAACTCCTGACGCTGCAGGAATTTTAATATCGTCGCTCCACACTAATTTTTGCTTTTCTTTCAAGAAATGGCTTTAATAACTTTGGTCAACGTACTACTGCTATTAAAATATTTTAATTTTAGTATGGCATTTCACTTCCAGAAAAGGGAGAATGGGAAATGCTTCTGGAACATAAATTATGTAACAATTTTATAAATATATGTCACTGTGAGTGGCAGAAATGGGTGGTTGTTGACTTCCACCGGTGATTGTTGATAGGTAAATGCCACTGCTCGGTATGCATTTAACGCTGTATGTATTTATTATGTGTGCATTTAACCGATACTCCGAGCAGTAATGTTTATCTTAATGAATCGTCAGCAGATGTTGAAATATCAAATTAATATAATAATATCAACGAATAAATTAATATCAAATCGGATCTAAGAAATATTTCGGACATTCACCGGAGAAAGTCGGCATTCCCTTGACTTCGGTTATTCATGGCATCACACACACACATATATATATATATATATATTTCAACTCTGTAATTGGG
>NC_092206.1:9340146-9370200 GCF_043381705.1 Parasteatoda tepidariorum
CTTAAATGCTTCCATTACATTTCGTATATTTATTACGGTGCAATATACAATGTAATTAACGTAATAACGAAGAGACAAAGCAAAGCAGTCTGCAAATCCTTTTAATTTCTTACACCAGTATATATATATATTTTTAAAAATAATGAATGTCTAATTGTATATAGGAACACAATAAATTAATCAAAAAAATAACCAAGCTTCACTAAAATCGGATGTGGGATACGCTATTATATCTCAACTATTAATTCTTATATCTTAAATGCTTCCATTACATTTCGTATCTTTATTACGGTGCAATATACAATGTAATTAACGTAATAACGAAGAGACCTTTAGAACATTTATTTATGCTTCTAAAAACACCGTGTTTCTAAACAAAAACTTTTTATTCTCTAATATGGTGTTCCAAGAGAGTGTACATGATTCAAGAACGGTAACAATAATCACAGATATTCTATGTGCAGATTTATTGAGATGTTATTGAGGAGAGGCACCTCTGAAGGATTTTTTGAAAAATTCGCATTTTGCATATTTAAATTGTATATAGTGTAAATTAAATTAAGCAGTGCTTTGAAAATACTTATTAAAAAAAGAATTCAAAAAATTAAAAGCAATTGAAAATAATACTTCCAATGGAAAAACGCCCTAAGCAGCAGAGAATCCGAAAGAAATTTAAACAAAATAAACAATGAAATATGAAAAAAACGGATAAATATGACAACCGAAGCTGAAGTCTTCAGGGGGTACAAGCTCCGGAAGTCATAAAAGCAAAGCCTTTTCTATCGAGAGAGCACGACAGAAGTCTAAAATTGTTCTCTCTGTACCCTAATGGTTTTGTCAAAGTCCAGGAAGAGAATTCAATATAAAATATAAAATACATAAAGCAAATACAGAGGAATAAAAACAAATACATAAGAATAGTACGCACAAGAGCTTGCTTGAAACAAAAATCCTTTTACCAAATTATCCTACTGACTGCGAGGCATAACTAAATTGAAATAAACATAAAACCTTTGGTACCCCCAAAGGTTTTATATTTATTTCAATTTTCGAGAGCAATTTTAGACTTTTGTCGTGCTCTCTCGATAGAAAAGGTTTTGCTCTTATGACTTCCGGAACTGGTACCCCCTGAAGACTTTAGCTTCTGTTGTCATATTTATCCATTTTCTTTTTTATATTACATTGATTCTTTTGAAAATACTTATACATTTCTTTAACTCATAAAACTAAAGGTTTTCTGAATAAATAAAAAAAATATAGTTTTTTTTAAAAAAAAAAAGCTTATTTGTAATGCTAGGTTTCATCAAGGTTGCCGAACAAATGAAAATAAAGGAGTCTAACATGATTAAAGCAAAAATGAAGCATTCTTGATGTTCAAAACTGCTGTCTATCAAGAACAACTTTATTGTTGATAAATAATTTAGTAAAATTAGTAGAATAAAGATTAAAAGCAGCTTTACGTAGACAGTCGAAAACCTTGCTTTAACAGTGTCGTGCGTCTACCACTACAAAAATCATAGATGAAGGTTGACATTGTCGATAGCTACCATCTCCACAACAGTAGCATTCAATAAAACTCAACTTGCTCAAAACGAATCTGTTAATACCTTAATCTAAACAAAAACTTCAATTGTAAAATTTAAGCGATGAATTCCTAGATGTGGAGCCAAATTTCTGAAGAATCTGCGTATGGATCACGTGAGAAACTTTTCATAGCAGATTTTGTACTACCTAGTATTAGTACCTAGATAGGTATTTTCAAATTTATAATTAAAATATTGAAAATAAAATAGTATCAATTTCTGTTAGCCCTTGGAGCTGCACATCGAACTGCAAAGACAGGTATTGTAGCCATGTCTATCATGAGGCCAGAGTTGATCATGAAATCTTAATACCGTCACTTAGTGTGCCTCTTCTTCGGAACAAGATGCACAACAAAAAGTCTGATATTTCATTAATTTTATGGTAATAATTACTGTAAAATCACTGAATCACACTAATTAAATACATATTGCTGTAAAAATTACGTTACAATACTTTATAGTAAAAATGGATTTAACTCATGATGTACCCAAAGTGCCGGTACTTCATACAGTAATTCCATCCAGAATTTTTTACAGTGTAGGTCCTACACGCATGCAAGTTACATTGTAGCATACAATATTGCTAAAAATAATAAAACTCTCGGTGATGGAGAGTTTGTTAAACAGTGTATGCTCCAAATTTGCGTTGTTTTATGTCCATACATGAAAAATAATTTTGAGGCTATAAACTTATCTCGAAAAACGGTGACTTCTAGAATCGAAGCCATTGATAAAAATTTGACATCACAATTAGAGTTAAAAATTGCACAATTCAAATTTTGTTCGATTCTCACGCTCAAAAAACAGGTGCTATGTTTGCTTCATCTTATAAATGTGAACAAGTGTTTTCAACTACGAACCTTAGGAAAAAATCATTTCAGAAGTAGACTAACAGACAAGCATTTAGCCTTGTTCCTTAAAATACGTACATCTCACTCCGAACCTCAATATAAGGAACTTTCAAAACTGAAATCGCAATTTCATTCAATATTTAAATTAAAACTTTTAAATCGTTTTTTTTAATTTAGAAGTTTTTACTTAGCCCACCAAACGGTTTTTTACCCTCGACCAAAAAAAGTTTGCCCATCACTGGTTTAGAATATTAGTGATGTTCTTTAATTTCGTTTGTAATATTCCATTGTTCCTACTAATCATGTCTCTTCTGTTTCGTTTTACTTATTCGCTTTTATTTACATGAACCTCTCTTTCCCCAACCATTGGTTTACTTAAAATAAATCTAATCCTTGGAACGTATTGCTCATCCAAGCGACATTTTTTGTCAGCCATTTTTTTTCCCGTAAAGAAATCGTTTGATTCATCGCATCAACAAACGCTTAATTTCTTCAGTTTAATCGCTAAGTACACTTTTTTTATGCGTGTTAAATTAAAAGAATAAAAAAAAGGATTAAAAAAAGGGGGAGGACATTTATTATATATATACATAAAGATTATTCTATTTGTCATCTATCTCCCTTTTCTTTTATTATTCTGGATAAAGTCAAATGTTTGCAGAGATCTAACTAGAAGGATATTCAGTTGTAAATGGAAGGCAGGTAATTTGGCAATGAGTCAACATCAGCCGGTTTTAATTTGATAAACATATCTGAAAAAAATTGTCTGGGGGATTTTTAATTGCTCTCATTTTTCTTTCCCTTCAGATTTAATTAAAAAAATTATTTGATCTTAAATATCAATTTAACTATTACTTTTAATATAAAATCAAACTTAATTACAAGCTTTAAATGATTCATTAGTGTTTTTGCTGTAAAAAAAATTTTTTTAAATTTTTTTTACCTAAGTATACATGAATTTTCTTCTATATTGCTTACACGATATATTTTGTAATGTATTTAAAAAGCCTTAGTAAAAATACTATAAAAAATTTGTTGCACTTAAAAAATTAAATTTATCGTTAAAATATTTAGCAATACGTGTAAACTTGCTTTATTTATTTCGCGCTGTTTTATATTGTATATTTAAAAAAAAAATACAGTTATAAAGTACCTTTTTTTTGAGCTTCCGCGTATTTTGCAAGACAAACATTTTTTTTAACGACTCCTAGATTGAAGACCCGATTCAACGATAGACCCCACGTTCCTCGAAGATTTTTTTTTAAAAGTCCACCCTGATCTTTAAAAAACAAAAAAAATTTTAAATTTTGTGAACTTGTCATTTATGTGTTTGATTTTTATAATTTTGAAGGGTTTATTGGCCGGATCTTTAAGAGAAATCTCCCCATCCTTTGGATGTTCTGTTTGCGCACAGGCTGCTTAGTAAGTCGTTGACGAAGCCTTTTTATTTTTTAGGATTTAGTTACAGTCTTACTACGGAATGGTACTATTATGGTTGGCTGTTGAATGCAGTAATTTGGCAGATTAAAATGTTCCATTTGTTGTGACACCCCCAATTGATTCATTGATACATAATGTTTACATTTACTTCCCGGAAAAAGAAGATATGTGATTAAAAAACTGTGTCGAAAATTATTCCTAATGTTTAGATATTTACAAATATATCAAGAAAAACTTCTGTATGGATTTTGATTATTGCTTCTTTTTTTACTGAAATTATGTTTCTTTGATAATAAAAATGCCCTCATAGGTGCCTTTCATTATTTTAAAATTATTAAGTATTCTCTTATAAAACCTTAGCTGCAATGCTTATATATACCGAAGAGCCATTACATTATGACCACCCTCCATCTATAACAATGGGCTCGCCCAGGTTTTCATGGTTTCTCGCCCAGGAACAATGTTTTCATGGGGCACATTAGGACCCATAATCCTCATAGAACAATCCCTAACGTCTGTAAGCGACTTGAACATAGTTGAGACCAGGTCACCCGTTCATGGCAACAGTTTTTCCTGCGGAAAATGGTGTTTACCAACAGGATAATGCACTATGTCATAAGGGTCGAATGTTGAGGAACATTCCAGTGACTTTCAAGTCATGTCTTGGCCCCCAAATTCACCTGACCTTAATCCAATAGAGCATTTGTGGTCCTACTTGAAAGACAAAATTCGTGCTGCCACGCTACCCCCTCGCAATGTGAGAGAATTGCAGGACCAGTTGGTGAGCGCTTGGTACCAGATACCTCAGACTACCTCAGCACCTTGTGGAATCAATGCCACGGCGGGTGCTAGCAGTTTTGAGGGCTAAAGGTGGCCCAACATGTTATTAGCAGGGTGGTCATAATGTAATAGCTCTTCGGTGTATATATATTACTGTGANTGTATGTATATATATATATATATATATGCATACATACATGCATACATAATGCAGGTCTTAGGCAGAGAAGGAGGGTACAAAATGTATTTATTAATTATTAGACTAGACTGAGAACAGCTATAAAAGTGGTCACGAAATGTTGTGTTCTTCATTATAAGTTAGGGAAAAATCTTGCGAAGTAAATCCGTAACATGCTTCGTTTTAAAGAATAAGGAAAATCTTAGTAATTGTAATTGGTTTACTAAATAGGTCGCGCGAATCCCACAGAAAGCAAAGGGAAAAATATCTTGCTTTTAAATAATGCATACTTGAGCCAAAAATAGATTTAAAAGACAGGATGTGAATTTAAAAGTGTGAGAAAGTGTTTCGATTTTGAATAATAATTAGGATATTTAGAAAAGGAATAACATAAAAAGATTAATTGAAGCTTTTTATGTTTATATATATATATATATTGCTTTGTAATGTAAAAAGCACACGAAGGGAAATGGCGTGAAATCGGGGTAAAAAAATTTCAATTCTGGTAATATTAATTTAGCCATTTTTAATTAATATTGTAACGGTTTATCGGAAATTTTAGTTATTGAAATTATAATGTTTATTATCACTCATTTAGTATTCAAAATACAAAACTGAAAAGTAAATTAAATAGAACATATGGCTCTTATGCTATGATAAAATTATCATGTTAAAATTATCAATTTTTACAACATTTACCAAGTTTTATCGCTTATTATAAAACCATATTTTATTATAAATTTTACTAAAATCATTACCAAAGCTCTTCGGTCAAAATTATCGAGCTTTTTGGTGTTTCCATTGAGACAGAAACACGGTAAATTTTATCATATTCCAGCAGTCCTTATCATACTTTTTTTCTCAATATATTACAGCTCGCCTTGTCTGATTTCAATAGTTTCCTGACGGCTACAGGAAAAACCTCTAACTTTATTATCAGCAAAAAGTATTTGTCGTTCGTCAAAATTCTGACCTTCTTTTCGAACAGTTGAAGTTTTGATTTTGAAGACAAATTGAATTTTCAATTATTTCCTAGACCACAACAAATTGGATGAATGGCTACGTTGACCAGCGTCTTCAAAATATGGTAGTAAAATTTCTTTACAATCTGCGTCCCGCAGTGGACTGATCGCAAAGACACGGTTCCCAGTAGAACACTGAAGTCAAGCATCACTGGATGCTGTCAATAAGCGGGTGAGCGACCAATTTGATCAGCCTGTGTAGGGTCCGTGGATGTGCGGTATCGATCCGTTCTCCCGTAAAGTGCTCGACATCGCACGTAGGTCGTCGGGCTACCAGAGCAAGGGAGCCATCCCCTCTACAGACGATTAAACTTGCGATGGCATGTCTTCGGATTGTCCGCAGTGATGTTTCCCACACCGTCGCTAATAGCCCATTAAGCAGTTCAAGTGCGACGTAAATAAAGTGCCTACTTTTACTAACTATAAAAACTCATTGCTTCAGCTTTCTTCTTTAATATTCTCAGAACAGAGTGTGGGGAAATTCCTACTTTAATATTCTCAGAACAGAGTATGGGGATATTTCTACTTTAATATTGTCCCGCAGTGGACTGATCGTTAAGACACGGTTTCCAGCAGATCACCGAAGTCAGGCATCACTGGCTACGGTCAGTGTGCGGGTGGGTGGGTGACCGCTTGGATCAGTCTGCGTAGGGACCGAGGGTGTGCGGTAGTGGTCCTCGTTAAACTGTGCTACCGTAAAGTGCTCGACTTCGCGCGCAGTTCGTCGGGCTACCGAAGCGGGAATGCCATCCCCTCCGCAGAGGATCAAAATTGTGATGGCATGTCCTCGGATCATCCTCCGGGATGTTTCCCAGACCGTCGCCAATAGCCCATTGTGCAGCTTTAGTGCGACCTAAATTAACAACAACAACAATCTACTTTAATATTCTCAGAACAGATTGTAGGGATATTCCTACTTAAATATTCTCAGAACAGAGTGTGAGGATATTCCTCCTTAAATATTCTCAGAACAGATTGTGGGGAAATTCCTACTGTAGGGGAAGTCTTGGTTTATTTGTATTTTTACCAATTCACATAAATAATGAAAGGCCAGAAATAATCTAACTCTAAATATTTATTGAAAGGGATAAAACACATATAAAATAAAACAAGAATAAAAAAATACAAGAATTTGGAAGCGGGGATTTTGGACTCGAATTAAACGTCCGTACTTTACAGCGGTTCCTGGCAGACTGTCTTAGTTCACCGCCAGAGGCGCTGTAGTGGGGGAAAGAGGAAAGCTTGTCACACTACTAATATTCTCAGAACAGAGTGTGAGGATATTCCTCCTTAAATATTCTCAGAACAGATTGTGGGGAAATTTCTACTTTAATATTCTCAGAACAGATTGTGGGGAAATTTCTACTTTAATATTCTCAGAAAAGAGTGTGGTGATATTCCTACTTAAATATTCTCAGAACAGAGTGTGGGGAAAATCATATCAACTATGTCAACATTCATCTATGAAAGGTACCGCAACTTAGAAACGAGTTAACAACTCTTATGTACTAGTGAGTTGGAATTGTGTTTTTGTAGTGGTAGATACATTACGCAGAGATAATTTTAAAAAGAAAATAATAATTAGAAAGGTTAAGAGGTGAGTTTTCGAATATTTCTTTTTAGATATTTTAAACAGCTTTTTAGTTTTTTGAGGACATTGGTATATGTAAGGCTATCAGGAAATTTATCATGAATCTAAATTTCGACTTCATACCGAATAGCTGGAGTTCGGTGGCAAATGACAATAAAAGTTTCGATCGTATCTTGACCATTTCAAGCTGAATTTTTAGCCTCATTATCTCTAAAGGAAAGTTATGATGAATAGAAATTTCGGTCACTTTCCTTTTAGCTAGAGAACTAAAACTTCAAGTGCAGCTCTAAAAGCCTCAAGCCAACACAAGTTATAATTATTTTATGAATGGTGAAGCATCAAAATTTATCAACATTCTATTTCTTATCAAAGTTTTGACAACTCTCCGACATAAATACAAACTACAAAACAAAAATAGAACGTATTTTCAAAACAAATTTAATCAAGAAACAAGTTTTTCTCGTTGTAAAGAAAAAGTTTAGTGGGAATCACTTTCATGATTCGTTTTATATCTGAGAAAAAATGGAATAATTTTTTTTTTTTTTAAAGTCAACTTTGAAAAAATGTTTTTTTAAATTTGTGTTTTATTTTAGTAACGGATTAATGACCGTTCAAAATAACGTGATCGATATGTAAAGAACACTTCTATAAAAATTAGTGGTAGTACACGTTTATTTTTGCTAAGAAAATACAAAATATACTTCTTTTGTTATTTCTTACTTTAGCTTAAAAAAAGCAAAGAAAGAACAAGGGTGTGACAGTTTAAAAGCTGTTTGATGGTGTGTGTATATATATATATATATATATATATATATATACTCTATTCTAGGAAAAGATGAACTAAAAAGTAAATAAATATGCTCAAAAACAAAATATGAAATAGGAAGTATATCTATCTTTTTTTTTTTTTTTTTTAAGGAAAAAAAATATTCCCTCTGCTATTTGAGAAAATCTCTGTCTTTGACAAAAGTCAAAGAAAACTTTTCGGCATGCATATTTTTCTTACCTTTTTATTCTTGCAAACTATTCGCACAACTAACAAACCACCGTCTTTAAAGAATTGCCTTATCTCTTGAAAGACACCTCGGGCTTCAATATAATCGACACGATTTTTACCCTTTATCACAACTTTTCCCATTTTTGTTACCTCAAAAATACTTTCATAACTTCTTTACCTATTGGATCAAATCTCCCAGGGCTGCTTCAATTTTTTTTTTTTTTTTTTTTTTTTTTTTTTTTTTTTTTNCTCTATCTTTTCAACAGTTCCGAAATCACGTGATAACAATCTTCGAGGAAACAACATTAATTTCTTTCAGAAACTATGTGTCATGTTTTCTTCCTTTTTTTATTTAGGTTTGTTAGTATGAATGTTTTAGCAACACAAAGTAAAAGGTTTTGTAATTCGCTCATTATGAATTTGGTTTTATTTTTTGATTTATGTCGAATACCCATATGTTTCTGCCTGCATTATCACACATAATTATTTAGACTTAAGTACCATGAAAAAGTGCTTTATTACTTGCAAGATCATAAAATCGACTAAAGTAAACTAATCAATTCATTTTATCATTACTTTTTTAAAAAAAATTCAGGACGATTCGAAAAATCTGGAAGCAGACGAATATTTATTTTAAGAAATAGAGTGTTCTGAGGAAATTATTATTAGCTATGTTAACCTTCATCTATCAAATGGTACCTAAAGATGCAATCAAGTTAACATGTCTTATATACTAATGAAATGGTATTTAATATTTATAGTGGTAGTTACACCCCATTACTCCCCTTCCAGAATTTTATCTGTGATAGAATGCGATGAACGAATACTACTAGTTGATCTATGCAGTTTATTTATATCATTATTGCTCATTATATTTTTTCTTCATAGCATTTCGCTCATTATTTTTGTTTCTTCATTTTTTGTTTCTATAGCATTTCGCTCATTATTTTTTTTTGTGCAGTATATTTTTAAGCAAATCGACTGTTTGTGGACCATCTATCAATGTTGGCAAGTTCATATCACTTCCGCAGGTCAGACTGTGATCAAAAGTGATCGCCAGCTTGGTGATCGCACAAAAGATTAATGTTTACAGTAGTATTTAGGAATCAGTAGAGGACATCAGAATAGGCTTTAATTGTGTCTGTAAGATGTTTAAACTCAGATGATTCCATTATATATTGAGGACATTCCCACCATCTTGACGATAGTAGTTGTTTTGCAAACCTACCGGATTCTTTCCAATATNCACAGGACATATCGAAGGTAGATCAGCTAAGCATTGTTGTGAGGTATGCAGTAATAACCAGATCGGAAAATGGACAGCCAATTGATATAGAAGTAAAAGAAGTGTTTCTAGGCTTTTATGCAGCCATCAAACATGGCGCAGTAGATTTAGTCAACCAAGTGACAACATTATTTATCAACAAAAATATTGATTTAAAAAAATGTGTGGGGAAAAGCTATGATGGAGCCAGTGTGATGAGTGGTGTGTATAATGGTGTACAAAATCATATTAAGGATATCCAGCCTAACGCAGAGTACGTACATTGTGCCATTCATAATTTAAATTTGGTGATAAATGATGCCGTTAGCAGTTGTGTGGAAATACAGATTTTTTTCGAAACGTTGCAAGATTTGTATAACTTTTTCGGAAACAGCATCAAACGTTGGGATCTACTGTCAAAATTCACTGGCGAATCGGACACCAATCTAAAAAAACTAAATCCGACTATAGATGGTCCAGTAGGGTCAATACGATATCTGCAATAAAACTTCGTTATTTTGATATTATCAAAGCTTTATCAGAAATAGTTCTAAAGAATCCTAATAAAGATGAGCGTAGTTAAGCAGAGAGTATTAAAACAAAAATGCTAAATTTCGAGTTCGAGTTGCTTTGCGTATTCATGCACAGTGTATTGAACGACATCAATTATGCATCCAAAACTTTACAAAAATGCGACATCAATTTGGGCGAGGCGAGTATGTTGTTACTAATTTGTAATTTATGTTGTTTATGCATTGTAATATAATATTTATAATATATATTACATATATTACATTATAATGTAATATAATGTAATATAATGCATTATAATATTTTTATTACCTCCCTGCAGTGCACAAAAAAAAAGCTTTGGTAGCTTAGCATTTTTAAAGTATTTGTATATTTCATATTTTTATTTGATAAAACCTAATCAGTTTGATAAAAAGCAGTGGGGCCCCATTTTTTAATTTGCCCCAGGGCCCTTGGTTACCTAGCTACGCCACTGGCCACAAGGTCAAGTGAAGATGGTGCACTAGCGAATGTGGTGTACTGGGAAAAGGTTTGATTCGACAGTTTTTGTTTTTCTTTTTACTGAGAGGCTCAAAGAAAGACTAAAAAGTTTTAGTCCCAGAATTTCGTGGGTGGGGGGATTTGTCCCGACGGCCCCTCCCCCCTGACTACCGGCCTGCTAATATAAGTTATTTGTCATCTAATCTGCAACAACAGAAGTCACACTGATGTTACTTTAAGTTGAATTACGCGTATAACTGAGACATTGCAAAATGTAAATTTTTTTTTAGTAGTAAATAAACAGTTTCGAGTTGATAGTATTTAGTATTATTATTTACCCAATAATCACGAAGTCAAAACTATTTGTCGGCACGTGTATGACCTCATTAAGCAATTTTTTAGAAAAAATGGCACGTTGGTGCATAAAGGTTCGCCACCCCTGCTCTAGGGTGTTGAATGACTTAGTTTTCTAATCTTGTTTACTCGATTGAGTACAAATACCTACTTTCTCTTTCCTTCTGCACTGACCAGAATTCTCCCATTCTCTAAGCTTAAATCTTTCTTTAGACTAGACGGAAGAACTGATGAAATCATTTCTTTTAAATTCTTCTTCGTCAATCCTGTGACGTTATCAACGTTAAAGCATCGAGCCAACTTTTCCCTAAATTTAACGTCCTACTCCTCCCTTCTAGGTTTGGTGGAAAGCCGAGACTAATGTAAAAAATATCATTACTATTCCACGAATCTTGTTTATATTTATTGTTAGTCATACATATGAAGAATAGTGTACTCATTACCAAACACCCTTTATAAGTTTTACTCAAGTTTAAAGGAAGAGATTACTCGAATTAGAGGCAAACATTATAAAGATGCATTTATTGCAACGTGGAGAGTTCGAATCATAAGCTGTATATATGTGTTGTCTCTCTTTATCTATCTGTATTGACTTGACCAGGACATATCAGTCGAGCTTTGTAACGAGCGCACAGGCCTGGTTATATCTGCGTAACAATAAATAAATATAAATAAATAAATATAAAGAAATATAGATAAATAAATGTAAAGAAATAAATATAAAGAAGTAAATATAAATAAATAAATATAACAAATAGCTGTATCCAAGGTGCAGATCCAGGTGCCATGGGACTAGACCTCTACTCTTCCATTCTTCCATAGGTAATTTTTTCACGTCGCACTGGAGCTGCACAATGGGCTATTGGCGACGATGTGGGAAACATCCCTTCGACGGAATAGGAAACATTTGATTCCAGGCTCCAGGTAGCCTCAGCTGAAAGATGATTTGGAGGAGGCTCCTTCGAAAGAAGATAACAAAAGTAGCTTACAAGAAACAAGATATCCAGATCCCACAGTTTTCATTCAGAAGAAGTCATAACTCTGTTTTGTTGATTTTATAACAGCCTGTGGATTTTTAACTACATTTAAGCAGGTAGGTACTTTAATTACGTCGCACTAGAGCTGCACAATGCGCTATTGGCGACTGTCAGGGAAACATCCCTGAGGATGATCCGAAGACATGCCACCACAATTTTGATCCTCTGCAGAGGGGGTGGCTCTCCTGCTTTAGAAGCCCAAAGACCGGCGTGCGAAGTCGAGCACTTTACGATAGAACAATTTAACGATGACCGATACCGTGCATCCTCGGACCCTACACAGTGGTCAACCACCCGCACACTGACCGCAGTCAGTGAGGTGTTCTCCTGGGAACCGTGTCCTTACGATCATTCCTTATGCGGGTCTTAGGATGTTGGGACAGCAATGATGATGTAGTTTTATTTACCCTGATGTAACATTTATTTAAGTTACTGATTTAGTTCAGCCTTTTCTTGGCATTTGCACATTTACAAGTGCATATTTTTTGTAATTTTAAATGTTGGTAGATGTTAACTAACAGCTTACAGAGGGAAAAAACCCTGACGTGAACCAAAGTTAAGAAGCACTTGCTAAATTAAATTGAGGTTATCAAAAAGTACGTTTTTTCGTCATTTCCAACTACACTGTTAAAATTACCTAATTTCACAGCATTTACTACCGAACAGCATGAAAATAAAAACAATATTGTATTGTTAATTTTATCAAAAAGTCTTCACCAAAACGCTTCGGTAAAAATTACCGTGTTTTTCGGTGTTAACATAGAGCCAGGAGTACGGTAAATTTAACCATATTCTGGTAGTTTGCCCGTGCTTTTTTTTTTTCTTCTAAATGTAGAATTAAAAAAAAAGTGATTGAACTAAGAAACAAAATATTATCTTCTTTTTCAAGTGCTCAAACGTAGATAAGAATGTAACTTTTAATTTATAACATTTCATTATACATTTCATATCATTTTCATATTTCAATGTGTTCATTGTATTGTATTGCAATGATTTGCTGTTTTATCAATGTTTAATCAATGAATATATTTAAATTATAACCATTTAATTTTATGTACATTTATTTCGATGCAAGTAGTTTTGAACTTATTAAATATATAATTTAATCAGGGTATCTGCCTGTGAATAAAGACTAGTTTTGCAAAGAAGAATTATTTTTACAGATTTTTTTGTCCTTAATTACTTCACTTTTAATTCGTTGGTTAATTAATAAAAGGTAATTCAGCTGTTGGTTCTTTACCTTTGCAATACAGCAATATTTTTAGTTTGATAAGATAATAACGTTAAACTTTTTATTACTAGTAGTAATTAAGAATTTTAGTTACAATATTGTTATTATTATTCAGTTTTATTTATGCCTTACGCGAGCGAGCCCCTATTGAATATGGTATACAGTGTAAGACCGTAAAAAAACGGGAAATTTGACCTCCTACTTAAAAAAAAATCATAATATTTTGGTTAAAAAAGTAACAAAACATTAAAAAATAATTATTCAAATTTGTAAGCGAATCTAAAAATAAAATAATGAATTAATATTTCATAAAGTTGCATAATTTATTTTCAATTTCCTTGCGTTCTAAAAGTGATTTAGGTGTACCTAATAGAAATAAGCAACTGCTTAAATTTAATTGATTTGTTTTGATTAAAAATATGCAAGTCCCCCTTTCTACTACCATCTGGTATTTATAATACCTTTTAAATAATTCAAAGTGAAATAACGGTTATAACAAATCACATTCACTCGAATTTCCTTTCCGTTTATTTCTTTTTCTTTGTTTTATCGTTTTCAATTTGTTTCTGGAAAATTTTTAGAATGAACAAATTGTATTTCCTTCCAACCTTTCTAGTTCCACAAGTTTATTTTCATGTTGCATTTTTTATTCGGATTGCTCGAGATTTTCCGTTAACTTTGTAACTTGTAACGATCTACTGGGATTGAAGGCTTCCACTGTAAACAATCAGAATTCAGCGAGCCGAGTGACGTAAAGAACAAGTCTTCTTCTCTATTTCTTAAAGAATAAAACTAGTTCTTAATGCAAGATTTTAATTTAAACCTGGAATAAATATTGTTCTTTTTTCTTTATCCAATTTTTAAAAACTAAATTATATTTCTCCTAAATGATGGAAACTTATAGACACTTTCCTCCTCACTTAAGCATCATTTTAGTCAAAAAATAATTCTAAAAAAAATATGTGGCTTTTATTTGTGGATGTTTATATAATTGTTGTTTTATTTGTATTCCACTCGTAAAAGTTTTTGTATATCGTCTGCAAAAGTAATTGTATATCGTCTGCTTTAAAAGTAAGCAACTTTGGAAGAAATTTGGAAGATAACTTGATTACTTTACTCTTTTGTTTCATTCTAGTTTTTGTTTTGTAAGCAACAATACGAGCTGTTTTTTCTTCTTTGTTTAGATTATTAAAATCCTAAATTAGCTATAACTCTGTTTTGCTGATTTTATAACACTTTATGGATTTTTAGTTAAATTTAACTGCGCAGATATGATGGCTGTTACGACGTATTTGAATAATGTATTTTAAATATTTGTGTCTCGATTCAGAGGTTCCCCTAAAAGAATAAGCACCTTTTCTCTATTAATTTTGCTTTGTAGAACATAGCTATATTTTTCAATTAAATTAATAATAACAAATTTAACCAAGCATCATTGGTTAAATTTGTTCCTCTTTCAATTCTATATTTGGAATTTCTTGTAGGTGAGCTGCTCTAAATAGTGTATCTGCAAGACAAAAATTTTTCCAGGAGTGTGAAATAGCTTAAAAGAATATCTAATGAGTCTCATTTTGAGACGTTGAAGATGAAGTGTTCAATCATCTAAAGTTTTGTAGTTGGTATTGGGACAAGAATTTTATGATCTGTCTCCAAGAAGAGCTTGGAACCAATAAGATAAAACATTTTCCCAATGTCAGCTTTCCTTGCATTTTCTAAAATTTGAGTCTCTTGCTGGGCAGTTTCTTTTCTCGTGTGGTTGTTCTCCTCATTTGCAATTTTTTCTCTGATAATTAGTTTTTAAATCTTGATATTTACTTTTAAAATCATGAAAATCATTTTTGTCTGCATTAGTTATTTTATTATATTTTTCTTTTGATTCATGGCATGAATAGTAGAATTTTCACCTATTGTTGTTTCTCAACTAATTCCGAAAGACGAACTTTGTCAATAATAGTTTACAGAGTAAGTTTAGAATCAAGTTGTAATTTCTTCACTTAAAAATTGGATCTTTCATGTTAACAACTATACCTCTGCGAAGCAATTCGTCATGTAAATTGCCATATTCGCAATTGACAGCAGGAGCATATAAAACAGTAATAACAGACTCACCTTCTTTTTGTGAATTCTTTGGATTGAATTGAGAGCGTTCGAATATTATGTTTCGTTTAACAAGAAAATGAGTGTTCTGAACAGCTTGATATTTCTTTTAATCTGAATCTGACAGAGAAATAAAATATATCTTTGCCCATGACAAATATACTCGTTCCTCTTCTGACTTCTTAATTAATCCTGAAGCAGTTCGAAAACTTAGAAATCCATTTAGGCCATTCTATCGGAATCAAAAATGAAAATGGCATTGTATGACATGCCTTTGTTGTCATGACGATGTAGATTTAAAACACCAAATGCGAGTCGGAAACTTACTTTGTTAGCCTTTGTTTTCTTTTACCGTTGCCAACATCTGTGGTTATGCATCTTTCTGAATACTGTTAATTAAATCGAGGAGAATGTTCTCTAGCACCCCGTATGAACATTTGATGACAATTCTCGATGAGATACAAGGCGAAAAACATAAAACATATTTCAATACACAGTTACAGTTAACTTATAACAGTTTACAGTTAATTATAGTTGATGTCGCAAAACTCTTCATTTTATAGTTATAGATAATGCGTTATTTGCTGCAATAATGGAATAATTTTTGTCAAAATAATTGTTATAGATAATGCGTTATTTGCTGCAATAATGGAATAATTTTTGTCAAAATAATTGAAAATGCAGTTTAAAAAAACCAGAAGTTTATATTATTCTAGTGATAAATTTTAAATAACTTGAATAACGCTGAGGCTGAACGAGTAAGCATCAATATATCCATGAATATATTGCTCATTCTATCAATATTTAACTGAAAATTTAAAATCAGGATAGTTTGGAAAATTAAACACAGAGGTGTCAAAAAGTGGGGTCTAACTTTTTGGTCATCATACAAATCACGGTAGAAACAGTGTTCATTATTTTCCGTTTATTATAGCAAAATTCTCAACTTTCTCTCACAAATTATTCGTTAACAACCTTTCTCGCTTAGTCTGTAGTTCGTAATTGTATTTATCAACGACTGGTAAGAATTCTTCAACGTATTATGAACGTGACAGCCCCCTGAAGCAATAGCAGTCAAGTAATTTGACTAATGGACACTAATTATTTCTATTCATATGACCGGCAGTATTTTATTCTTTGTTTTTAGAAATAGAAACATTTTCTCTTCATCCTTCTAATTTATTTCGTGGACGCCTGCCTCCCAGGACACTCTTTTACTTAAACCTAATGAAGTTTCTGGCGTCTTTCAGAGCCAACCCCCCCCCCCNCCCACACACACACAACCCTATTAGGTTAGTCGCTTCTTCTGCTTTAACGAAGAAAAGAGCTTTAGTTCCACTCAGAAAGACGTCAATCTTTTTTTTTTTTACTTCATCAATGTTTTAACTTTTAAAAAAGCTTCTATTTATAAAAAGAAGAGGCCTAAATTGCAGACATTCTGAAAATTTTTTCCTATCGCTGAAAAATGCTCTTTCAAATGGTAAAAAGGAAGGAAAAAAAAGTATTTTTTTAAAAATCTCAATTGAGTACTTACACTTCGAGAAGAAGAAGAACACAGACACCCACACACGTGACCTATGACGTCAGCACCAGCTGATCGTTTATAAGCAAAATGACGTGTTAAAATTGAGCTAAGTTTCTCCGCATAATGTTAATTAACGTGAAGTGGATCAAATACAGTGCCGTAGATTTATTACTTGGTTTATGTATTTTATTGTAACAGTGATATATTTTTGTTTTGTGTTCCTGGCAACTTCGATGCATAATTAGTTTGTTCACGTTCTGCATGCCTGTCTTTGTGTTAACAAATATATAGTGAAAGAATTGAAATCTTTGTGTGAGAATATAGAACGCGTCACTTAAGAGAATTGATACTTGATGGGCTAGGTTTACTCGATGTAGAATGGAAAGAACAGTCGCTAACGTAAACAGATGCCACGTTTCAACAGCCAATCAGTATCGAGATACCCACACTACGTTACTTGCAGGCATCCCATTAGAATACGAGATTAAAATTAGTTTGGTTTTCCCCATATGAAATTCGAGTTATTCACAAACATTGATTTGCTTCTCATTCTATATCCCTTTTTTCCTTTCTATCTTTTCTTAAACTTTAAAACGATATATTTCAAACATTGTTACAAATAACTCTTAGAAAAATTTCAGATATTTTATTTTATTTGGCGTTCGGGAAATAAGAAAAAAATGAAAATTTTGAAACATAAGTAAAATTTTGATACATATTTTTTCAAAAGCTATAATAATAACTAAGCAATTTTAACTTTAAAAATCTGTAAAACTTTTTTTTTAAGTTGACAACAAAATATGAAACTACAATTCGGATAACAAGCAAACTAAATCAAGTCCTGACTACAGTGCGCAGAATAAAAAACTGTTCATCTGAATAACTTTTGGTCCCACAGTGAGCTGATCAGTTCCCAGTAGAATTCTGAAATCGAGAATCACTTTGACGGTCGATGAGCAGGTGGGTGGCCATCGAGGTTGCGTGGTATTGGTCCTCGTGAAACTTTTTTTACAGCTGTTCTATTAGTCCTCATTGTTCTGTTCTTCAACTATTCCTCGTTAAACTGTTCTACAAGTACATCCCCTCGGCAATGGATCGAAATTATGATGACTTGTCTTGGACCATCTTTAAGGATGGGATGTTTCTCAGACAGTCGCCAATAGCTCATTGTGTAACTCTAGTGAGACATAAATAAATTCAGTACTGCTACTACTACTGCTGAATAGCTTCTGAGCTTATGATCGAATTTTCATGTAGTCACAATTTTTTTCCCCGTTTTTTATTTTTATTTATTTATTTTTTTTCAATTTAAGCAAAATCGCCGAAATGCTTCAATCCAAATTTTTCAACAAGAAACTATATTTATTCAGAGAAAACATGTTTGTGTTGATTCCACAATTTAGTTATTTTTTGTCACAAGTTAATTACCCTATTTGAGATTACAATCAAATCAATCACATACAATCTCAATCAATCAAATAAAATCAATTCTCATGCAATCAAATTTTCAAACCATTAAGTTTGGAACGTAGTGCGTGAAAATTTGAACATAAAAACAAAAGTTATTTAGAGTTATCTTCTCACTGTTCTAGAATCTCACTATAATGGATAATTAATTTTTTTCAGGAGATGATATTTTACGACGCAATAACTTTTTTTTTCTGGATGTTCAGTGAGCAAAGAAAACATCGGACCATCCTGAATAACTTTTGATCTAATGATCGGATCTTCACGTTCTAGAACTCATTCCTAATGGTTCGAGGGAGTAATCCCAAATATGCTAATTAATAAGTGAAGATGATATTTTAAGTTACAAAATCAGACACAGAAACGTGCATTTTCTGAAAAAACATGTCTTTTTTCGATGAATTCGGATTTTCGACCCCCAAAATATAGGAGTAGCCCAATCTGGGGAATACGATCCCAGTAGTTTGGTCAGGACAGCGTTCCAAAGTTTGGGGCCTTTTATTTTAATTTTACTTTTTGCTTATTTCGCTATATAATTTGAACGGCAAGTTATACAAATTTTTGTATCATTTTTAGAGGCAATAATTTTACATGACGGAATACAAAACTTGTGCTAAATCTGTCTTACAAATCCTGAGAAATTGAATTTCAAAAGAGTCAGATACTTAAAATTTAATTTTTCAGGAAATATTCGACCGATTTAGCTCAAATTTTACACTTTGCCTTGCAAATTTAGATTTATTAAAATGAAGCAAAAAAATTGTATACCTAAGAAATAAAAATTTTTTTAACCACTCTGAAATAAAATAATGAAAACTAAAAAGTTATTTTTTGCATGGAATTCTCTTTGGATAAACGAATTTAATAATTGTGTTTTAAAATTTTTCAACTCGCTTAAAAAGTCGTCGAGATACAGTGAAATACGCAAACAGTAAAATTAACATTAAATTTTACATGCCGTTTAGTATGTATTTCTGTTTAAATATCCTACATTGTTTGCTACCATACTTACGTCTGTAAGCCTCGTGTTGTACTTTTTCAGTGGTGCACGAGGAATCATTTTGTTCTTGAATTAAAAAAAAAGAAGAAAAAAAAAGGGGGGGTTCAAACTTTGGAGCGCTCTCCTGAATAAACTATTGGAACCTTATTCCCCTGATTGCGGGCACCCCCTATATTTTGGGAGTCAAAAATTCGAATGAAACAAAGAAAAAGTATGTTTATTCAGAATAAGTACGTTTTTGTGCCTTATTTAGTAACTTGAAATATCGTCTGCACTCATTAATTAGCATATTTGAGGTTATCCCCTTTAGTCATTGAGTCTTAGAACGTGAAAATCAGATCATTAGATCAAAAGTTATTCAGAGTGATTAATTATTTTTTCTTCTGCGCACTGCATATATAAAAAATTTTTTGGCAGATTTCTATATTTCATATTCGATGTATTGCAGTCTTAAAAATAAGATCTTAATAATTTAGTAAATAGAGAACAGTTAAAACTTTGAGATCTTAAATTTAAATTTTTTGTGTCATATTTGAGGAACATTTCAAGGGAATTAAAAAAAAAAAGGCTTCGTATTTTTAATTTGATAATATTAGAAGCTATTTTAACTTGAAAGGTCTGGACATTTTACCTCATTTTCAGCAATGTAGTTTAAACAATATACAAAATTTAAACAATATGCAAAATTTAAACAAACTCATTTTCAGTATCATTTAACTATTCGACCGATTTCAAATTTTCGTTTTTGTCACTAAATTGCATATGTTAAAAAGTGTTGTTTTATATAAATATTATATTAAATAATTAAAAATAATATATTAATAAAAATAGTTATTCATGGGGAAATATCTTTGAATAAAAGAGTTTTTACAATTGTGTGTTAAGAAAATTGGACTAATTTAATAAATAGTTTCTAGAGAAATGCGTTAAAAGTAAAATTAACATTTCGAATAGCTCCTGAATAAACTATCTGAACTACCCCTTCTCATTTCGATGGTCTGAATAAGTGGTAACTCAGTCAGAGAAGGGAAGCCACGATGGCTCAGAGGTTAGAGAGCTCGCCTTACAATGAGGCGGCCCGGTTCGAATCCGAAAGATGGCTGGTCGATACGAATCCACGTGCACAGACCACGGTGCTGATGTGAAATATTCTCAGTGGTTGACGTATCATGAGTTAGAGTCCTCTTGCCATCGGACTAACTGTGGGAGATTTTCGTGATTTTCCACACCATGTAACGCAAATGCGGGTTAGTTCCATCAAAAATTCCTTTACGAAGACAAATTTCTCCCAATTCTTGATCCATGAGTTCCCTTGTCTCTTCTGGATTGGGTTCGAAATTACAAGTCTACGGAGTTGAACATTAGTAGTCGTAAACTCAAATTTGGGTCGGCTGTTCAACGACGGTTATAAAAAAAAAATATATTATAGTTAGGTAAAATATATTATAGTATAGGAGATAATCAGAAACAAACTAAAAAATTATTTAAATGCTACGATTTTATAGTATGCCTCTAGAGCAAATTACCAGTCCGCGATAAAATGCCTTTCCTTCGAATAAAATGGCTATGAAGCATTCAGTCGTATGACTGTAACAGACCCAAATATTGAGTCTGCTGTTCAACGACGGTTATAAAATAAAATAAAATTCAGAGAAGGGAAGGTAGATTCTGAACAAGCAGATCAGCCATCTTCGAAATTGCATGCCAATTGCGATAAAATAGAAACAACAAAAATTCTTTTCACACTTCAGTACAATGTTGACGTCTAACTAATAAATCACACAAAATCGAACATTTCCCAATACATTTTCGTTCCATAATTCTTCCACTTGGAAATTAGGTGGTGCGAACTAAAAATTCGAAGCCATCTCCTAGGAGATGGCTGTAATTCCTATCGCAATATTTCTTTCGGTCCAAGTTTCGAAGATATTCGAACAGCCTGTAGTTTGAGGGTTATTATGGAAGGAACGTTCTGTCGAGAACTTTGGAAGGCGTATTGATTTAGAAGGGAATATTAAACATTTAAATTTCTGTAATGTAACTCAACTCAATGGCTGTTTTTTGAATAATGCTTTATAGAGATTAATGTTGTCTCAATAGTTAGAGATAATAGAGTTGTCTCAATAGTTAGAGATAATAGAGTTGTCTCAATAGAGTTGTCTCAATATTGTTATAATTAATTTAATGTGCTATCTACTGTTTTTAACAGTTAATTCATGATTTGCCTATCTTTAGTCACCGCATTCTATTGCACTAACTATCCCCGGTTTTGTAAAAAGGTCTTAAATTTTCTTCATATTTGTCAAGTTGTTTTTTCGAGTAATCTTTTTTTTCATTTAAATACCACTTTAATAATTTTTCCATTTACTTTTTTCTTTTCTCAGTGTTATTATATTACGAGTTTTATGTACTATATATATATATATATATATATATATAAGTTCAAAATGAAGAATAAAACAAAGAAAAATTATAGACATATGAAAAAAAGGGGGTGGGAAATAATAAGTAAAAAAAAACAACAAACATTTTATTTAAAAAAAAAAAAANTCACACTATTGTATTACTATATTTTGCTTTGGCTATATTGATACAATATGAGTAATCACTCCTTTTTGCGGATATAATCGTGTGAGCTGATGAAAAGGTTATATCTCCTATTTTCTCCTTTTTTCCTTTATTTTTCAGATTTTTATTATATATAACGTCGTTGCAGAGTGGAAGGATTAAAACATGTCTTAGGCAGGGAAGAAGGGTACAAAATTTATTAATTAGTTATTAGACAGAGAACAGCTATAAAAGTGTTTCACGAAAAGTTGTGCTCCTCGATACAAGTTAGGAAAAATCTTGCAAAGTAAATCCGTAAAATGTTTCATTTTAGAGAATAAGGTAAATCTTAGTAATTGTAATTGATTTATCAGATAGGACACGCGATTCCCACAAAGAGCAAAGGGAAAAATTGATTAATGCATACTTATAGATAGATAAGATAATAAGATAATTTTAATCCATAAGATAATTTTAATTAATGCATACTTAAGCCAAAAATGGATTAAAGGACAGGATGTGAATTTAAAAGTGTGAGAAAGTGAAAGAATTCAATAAAATAAGAGTTTGGTGAAGAAGCTAAAAAAGAAGAGTGTGTTGATATTTTTGTACGTGAATAGCCTCTATTCATTAGTATGCATAAAAGAACAACTGTTCCTCCGTCAAAAATTTGCATTAAGAGAGTGTGTCCTACTTCCATTGTTTAACTCTTGCCGATATTGATAAACCCAAAAGTCGAATACCTTATCTCTCGGTTGGCGATGAGGAAGGGACAGTTAAGGAAAGAGAACATTTGAGAAACTACACGGTGGTAGAATTTTCTAGCCTATGCTAAAACGGGATAAGGTGAAGACAATAGAAGGAATCAATGTGTTTGCTCCGATGAAAGGAGAATATTTTATGGATTTTAGATCATTTTGCACGATCAAAAGTAAACCGTTACAGAGATCAAAAGTAAAAGAATTTAAATAAATGTTTATCGCACTTTCAGCCAAAGTCTTTTTTTCACCAAACTGATTATTTTACGAGTACAACATTCTTTTTTAAAATAAATTTCTTAAGGCTGTCGAAATTCTATGCTGAAAGTTATGCTAATATGTTTTTAAAAATGTTTTGGTTGAGCTTAAAAACTTCCGGATATAATTCAAAAGCTCATCAAAATCGAAAGAAATTTTTTTTCTTCTTTTACTTCTTCTACTAAATTTACTGTTTCAAACATCCATATTTTTCTCTTGCAATTATATTTTGTTTTGAGTGCCCAGAAGACAAATGAAATTAGAAAATCTAGACAAAACAATTCAGTAGGCTGTCTCGGAGGTGACCTAAGTTAAGGCATCGCTCACACCGCTGGTTGGAGACCTGGGCGTATATGTGTTCCATCCTGACAGCCTACAAAACAACTGGCTGAAAGTCCTCTCGTTAAATATGGTATTTTATATTTAATTTTATAACCTTCATTGGGTTTACGACTACGTAGCCTTGTAATTTTGAACGCAATTCGGAAGACAAGCGAACTCCTGGATCAAGTATTGGGAGAAATTCGCCTTCATGGAAGACTTTCTGATGAAACAAAATCCGCATTTGAGTTACATGGAGAGGAAAACCACGAAATACTCCCTCGGCTAGCCTGACGGTAAGGGGACTCTAACGCATGATCCGTCTACCACTGTGCTCGGTGCAAGAATAATGCGAAATTCGTATCGACCAGCCATCGCAGGGATTCGAACTCAGTTCCCCACATTGGAAGGCAAGCGCTCTATCCCCATACCCACCACTGGCTCGTATTGATTTTATAGCTGTAATTAGTATTTTAAGCGAATAGTTTTAATGTAATACTTACTTCTAGTATTCTTCTTCTTCAAGTATTGGAAGAAATTTGCCTTTCTGATGGAACTAACCCGCATTTGCGTTACGTGCGAAGGAAAACCACAAAAACCTCCCACGGTTAGCTTGACGGCAGGGAGACTCTTACCCATCCAGTGCGGAGGAAATTTTACGTCAGGACAGTGGTCTGTGATGCGGAATTCGTATCGATCAGCCATCGCTGGGATTCGAATCCAGTTCACCTCATTGGAAGGCGAACGCTCGATCCCCTGAGCGATCACGGCTCCGCTGTATATGGCATGAAAGAATAGAAGAGAGGGACGGCTGCTCAGACGCTGTCCACGTCATCTGACCATGGTCAAAACTGTGTGGCCGTTAAAAGATACTGCCCTAGAAATGGAACTGGGCCATGATTGAGTGTTGTAAAAAAATATGTTTCTGTCTTTTTAGGCGATGCACGCTGAGACGCGATAAACCCTTTGTCGGTCTACGATTATTGATTCTAAAGAAGTTTTAATTAAAAGCAATAGGAGATGTTGTTGCATTGGCTGCTCAGGAGACACATTGTTTGACAATACATGAATCTACAAACTGTATTAGAAAAGTAAATATTAAAGTGAGTGTGAAAATACTAAAGAGGTGATGAAATAAGTTTCTCTTGTCACTTAATTTGCCTTATGAATGAACTCTATTTTCATTGCTTTGAGCATATTATCATGATTCTATGACAATATTATGACAAGTAAGTGAACATCTTTTGATAAAAATAAATTTCATCACGAAATAATTTCCAGTTCAGTTTCATTTTTATCTTTTCGTTAAAATAATATATTCTGCATGATAAAGGACTTTGACCCAATTTATAAACAGTCCCTGGCCAAATAATTAGACACACTATAAGATTCAATATAAAATCTTAATTATCAGGTGACACTATAAAGCTTTATTGTTTTCACGTGACTGAAACCGGTTTGCATTTGTTTAGTGTCTCAATGGGTTAAATTAGACGATATATAATATAAATTCGACGATAGGATAAACTAGACTATATATTATATAAATATAAAATATTTTATTATATCAAGCATTATGTTAGTTTATTATAATAATTAGATAAAATTATTAGACGCACTGTAGATTTTTAATAATTACATGTTTTGCACGAGTTTATAGGCAATACTTTTATATTTAAACTGTAATGGGTTTTTATTCAGGAGATGTTTTATATACTTCCTATTTATATTTGTTTTGAACGTATTGCATTACAATGTTAACCAATTGATACACGAACGTAAACAAGTGCAAACCGGTTTCATCTGAGTAAAATCAATAAAGCCTGTATAGTATCACCTGAAAATTATAATTTTGCATAGAATCTTATAGTGCGTCTAACAATTTAATTTTTATAAAACAAATAGCTGAGCCAAAGTAACTTTGCCTCAAAGTAAAATTTTTTTATTGGCCTTTAAATAAATGCAGTATTAGCTACTAAAATCACACATCTGGAGCAATTAATGTTCTGAAAAGCTAATGAATAATATTTTATTATTTTCTTACCGGCTTGAATTTTATAGAAATCGCGAAAAAATAGACCTAATCACGATGTATGCTAAATTATAAAACTTAAAAGAATCTCTATCATAATTGAAAGCTAAAGTTTTCAATATGGGGCGTGGGATATCTCTTCGTCTTCGTTTATCTACTACTTTCGCAACGACACTCAAAAGCTCGCCAAATAATTAGAAAGAATGATGGAAGATGATAGATTTACATTAAATAAAAGTTTTTAAAAAAAAACGAAGTCTCGAAGTTAATCGATAATATTTCATTAGTTTATTTTATATGTTGACACGTGACATTTAATGATTTTAAATATTATGTTAAATAACCTGCATTCTATTAACGTTAAAACTGTTTTATTTATGGGTTCCGTCTACTAAGTTTTTAATTTGGTTTTTCATTTAGGTACTTAATCGATAATGTGCGAATGCATCTCCAAGTTATTGCCAACATTAGTACCTATAACCGATAACTACGTTTTTTAATATAGTGTTGTATTTTCATAAAATATCGATATTTAACAAAGTATTGCGATATTTCTTTCGATTAAATTAATTTATATTATTTTTTATATTGATCAGTCTAAATTATCCTTACCAAAATAGAATTTATCAATGCTCACAACATCGCGTTCGAAAATTATCTTAATGAATAATATTTGCGATATTAACTTTTTAATGCGTCATTTTTATCGATAAGGATCATAATATTATCATATATATATATATATACAAAAATTAAATAATATATATATATATATATATTCTTTTTATCTTTTTATTTTATATCCATTTTATAGCCATCGTTGAACAGCTGACCCAATTTTTTGGATTTACACTTACGACTACTAGTGCTAAACTCCGCAACCTTGTAATTTTGAACCCAATCCAGAAGAGAAGGGAGCTCCTGGATCAAGTATTGGGGGAAACTTGCCTTCGTGGAAGACTTTTTGATGGAACTAACCCGCATTTGCGTTAAATGGGGAGGAAAACTATAAAACCTCCCACAGTTATCCTGACTGCGAAAGAACTTTAACCCATGATCGGTATGCCACTGAGAATATTTTACGTCAGCACTGTTGACAGATGCAAGCCGGATGCGGAACTCGTATCGACCAGCCATAGCTGGGATTCGAACCGGTTCACCTCATTGGAAAGCTAATGCTCTATCCCCTGAGCCATCACGTATCGTATATATTATCATCATCATTATTGTTGTATTTGATACAACTATGTTATGGATAGCAGTATATGACTTGTGTGAACCAAAATCTGTTCCCGCATGCAGCCTAGCGTAGCTTCATGGCCTTAATTAATTACTTTTAAATAGAGTTCAAACTGTATACGAAAATTAAAGCAAGTTTTCAATCTGAGATTCTGATTTGTTTCTGGCATAAACTTTGCGTAATATTCTAATAATTTTTCATGAAATGTGTAAGAAAAAAAATTCATTAAAAAAGAAATATCCATTTTTCTTAAATGTTGCTTGCGAGTTTTTGACATATTTGAATAGAATGTGTTTCGAAAATAAAAGATAAAAAAGGGAAGATAATATATATATGGGTGATTCTCATGAAGCATGACAATTCGGACCAAGAAATTTCTTCAAAATAATCTAAATTTTCTTTTGTATACTTCTTTAGCTACACTTATTAATATCTTATAGACAGCAGTGTAGTTTATTGACATTTGCTGGAGAAAAAAAAATAAAATAGAAATTCACCAAATCTTGAATGCCAGGAAAATGACATATTAGCTTAGAAGTTTTAAAAACAGTCATTTTAAGTCAATAGTAAGTAACTCAACTTAAGCCTTTATGTTAGATGAACCATAAATTGCTTAAATTAATTCTTTTTATCCACTGTAGAAGGAAACAAAAAACTTTTTGCTGCTGATATGTACAGAATAAAATTGTGTATAATAATCAGTCATTAAATAAATAAATAACTTTGATTACATCCAAGCATATTACAATCATACATAAACTTGGTATTAGGTCAATATTTGTTTTCCCACTTTACAGTATTAGCAGTTAAAAAGAATTTCTGGTAACACTTCAACGTCCTGGCATTCATAAGCCAAGATAATGACAAATTCACCATTTTATAGCAATCAATGCTAGTGCAAAGTCATTTTAAAAAAGCTAAAAGCAATGCTATTTATTAATTTTCTTAAAAAAAAAAGAGTTTTTTTAGTATTGTAGTATTAGATCTTGGAGCAAGGTACAGTGAATTGTCATGTTTCATAAGAATCACCCATATATATAAAAATTAAAATTCTGCCTGTTAAAATCAGTTAAAAAAAACTCATGATATAATATGCATATGAAACAAGCGATGAGTCCTATATTTTTTTTTTTAAATAGAAACAATAAAATATCTTTTCTTAATTTACCTAAACAACGTATCATAAGTACAGAAGAAATTCTTTATGTGTCATTAAATATATTCTTTTCAATTCAACAAAAAATCTAAGTCTCTCCCCCTCCCCTCTTATTTTTTTTTTTCTGTTTACCTTCAAAAATAGAAAATGACTTGAATTTCTGTATACTTCGTGAAGAGAAAGAAGTTTTTCTTGGCCATTAAGCGTCCGCTGGTCAAAGAAGGAAAAAAACTTTCCCAAAACTTCTTCCTTTTACAAACATTCTATGTCCCATCTCCTTCTATCAAAAACTGCCCCCGAAATCGGGTCTTTCTTCTTCTTATTCAGACATTGTTTTGTATAGGAAACTGAAGAAAAGTATTTTGTTTTTTTTCTTTTTAGACAAAACAGCATATGACCTCTGTTCAGTGCTTGCTTATATGTGTATATGGCAGTTTCAGATATATATAAGACACATCTTTTGGTAAAATTTAATGTGATATTTCTGAATAAAGAACAATTATTCTAAGCTAAAAATTATTCTTTATATGTGTCGATACATGTCTTTATATGCTATAGTATATATATATAGCATAATAAATAAATAAATACAAAAAGGACAAAAAGAAAAAAAAAACGCGAAGAAAATTAAGAAAAACAATAAGTTTTATTTACTGCGCATAAGCTGCAAGTAAATAGAACTCATAAAATAAGTTCAAAATGTAGAGAAAACATGGAAAAAATTGCAGAGCAATGAAAAAGGGGGGGAGAAAAATTAATAATAAAAATAATAAGAAACCGGAAAAAAATTCGAAAAAAAGGAAAAAATTAAAAATCTGGAAAATAAAAGATATAATCTTTTCATCAGCACACACGATTGCATCCGTAAAAATGAGTGCTTTCTAATATTGTATCAATATAGTCAAAGCAAAATATATCGATACAATAGTGTAAGGAGGAATTAAAAAGATTTTTTACAAATAAAATAGAACACATTAAATAAAAATATCACTTAAAAACAGAAAATAAAATATAAAGAAAAAACGGAATAAAACTTGAAACGAAATCTATAAAACTAATACCGAATTCAAATGAACTTACAAGAACGGGAAATTTTTCAAGAATGATTTAAAATATTTTCGTAACATGATTGCCAGTTTGGAAAAAAAAATATGAAACCAAAAGTGCAAATTGAGGTAAAAGCGTAAATAGAGGGATGTTGTATTAAAGCGCGTTTTTACTACAGTACTGAAGTGCGTTTGATTTGTTAGTTACAATGGATGGGCCCGAAAATGGATGTGCGCAAGGTAATATTATACTGGATAATTTAAAGAAGTTGACAATTAATAATTTTAGAAAATTATAATTTATTTAGGAAAAAAATAAAATAGGAAAGAGAAAGAAGCATGAATTGCCTGTTTTACACATAATTTTAGCCTCGGATTTCCCGAAATGGATTTGCACATGGTAAAAATTATATAAATTAACAAAAAAATTTTTTAGTAAATCTATTTACAATAATATACAATTAACTCAATGATTTTATACATAATTTAATTACTTTAGTGGGGTATCCATAGTTTTTTATCAAATTTTGGAAGACTTAGTCTATTTGTTTTTTGGATAAATAAATACTATCACATATTCTTTTAATTCTATTCATTTCATTAAAAATGGTATTTAAATAGATGTTCCTAGAAACATTAGAATTCCAAGTAATTAGTTTATTTTTATCAAAATTAAAATCATTTTTTTTATCGTATAAATCAGCAAGGCAGATATTTTCTTTTTCATAATATTGCAAAAATAAGTTAGCTAAGAGAGATGAATAATTAGATCCTTGCGGAATTCCATCAATTTGAAGAAAATATCTTTTCCATTGTAAAAATAATTATTAAAAATACAAAAATTANTTTATTTTTATCAAAATTAAAATCATTTCTTTTATCGTATAAATCAGCAAGGCAGATATTTTCTTTTTCATAATATTGCAAAAATAAGTTAGCTAAGAGAGATGAATAATTAGATCCTTGCGGTATTCCATCAATTTGAGGAAAAATATCTTTTCCATTGTAAAAATAATTATTAAAAAGACAAAAATTAATTAGAATTTCCCAATAATCAAAATCGCAATAAAGGATATTTTTATTCAAAAGGACATCTTTTAGTTTAGAAAGGGGAATGCTATTGCAAAGATCCTGGAAATCAAAAGTCGCAATGGAATTATTTTTATTATGTTTAATGAAATCTAAAATCGGTTGATTATTAGTGATAATCCAAGAGAAACCTTCTTTAGTAATATTGTTAATAATCTTGTTTAAGTAGTTAGAGAAAA
>NC_092206.1:9370700-9436712 GCF_043381705.1 Parasteatoda tepidariorum
ATATATATATATATAGCCTTATTTTTTAAATTTCTGTCAGTCACAAATACTTGATATATGAGTTGGAAATATTTTAATAATAAAATACAGTTATTCAGCTACTTAGATTATTTTTTAATAGTAATATATTTGAGAAACAAGTACTGAAAATAAATCGTTCTCGCATGGTCTGCAAGTGGTACGACGTCCTTAACACCAGAAATGGAAGCAAAATGAATTAAAAATGGAAGCAAAATGAAAGCGAAAGTAAGTTAATAGTAGATAATAAAGCGTTAATGCTGCATTAAATATGATCAATGAAAAAAAATATTGAAAAAAAAGTTAGTTAAAAACCGGAAAACATAATTATGGAAAGATATAATCTTGTCATCAGCTCACACTATTATATCCGCAAAAAGAAGTGCTTTCTATTATTGTATTAATACAGCCAAAACAAAATTTATCAAAACAATAGTGTGAGGAGCACTCAAAAAATTGAAACGAAAATAGAACGCATTAGGTAAAAAATATACAATATAAAACATATTATGCAAAAAACAGAAAATAAAATGTAAGAAAAATACAGAACAAAACACAAAACGTAACCTATTAAGCGAGTTCAAATGAACTTTCACGTATCGGAATCTTTCAAGAATGATTTAAAATGTTTTTGTAATAAGTTTGCCTTATTGCAAAATATGAAAACGGAAGCGTAAATAGAGATTAGAAGCATAAATAAAGGGATCTCTTATAGCGCGTTCCAACTGCAGTACTGAAGCACTTTCGATTTGTTAATTACCCTAGATTGTCCCGAAAATGGATGTTCTCAAGGATATAATATTATACTCGATAATTTAAAGTTATAATTAATAAGGTTGATATTTAGTTTACACAGATTTTCAGCCACAAATTTGCCCGAATTGGATTTGCACATGGTAAAAATATAAATTTAGTTAACAAAGAAGTTTTTAGTGAATTTATTAATTATAGTATAACACAATAAACTTAATGATTTTACATAGAACTTAATTGCATTTGTTGGGCATCCATTGTTATTTATCAAATTTTGGAAGAGTTTGTCTATTTGTTTTTTGGATACGTAAACATTACTACATATTCTTTTAATTCTAATCATTTGATTAAAAATGGTATTTAAATGAATGTTTCTGCAAACATAAGAATTCCAAGTAATTAGTTTATTTATATTAATATCATTTATTTTATAGTATGAATCAACAATGCAGATATTTTCTTCTTTTTTAATCCCTAAAGTCAAAAAGTTAAAATTAATTTTATCGTCGTGGTTACGAAGCAAGATGTTAATTCCTCTGGATAAATATTATTTAACAAAATTGTAAAATCTTGAAAATTAAAGATAATTAAATTATCATTATCAATAAATCTAAAAGCAAATTTAATATTACGAGTATAAGTTTTGAGGGTTGAAAGTTAAGTTTAATTTTAAGAGTTTAGTATATTTGTTCTGTTTTTTTCTTACATTTTATTTTCTGTTTTTTGCTTGATATGTTTCAGTTCGTATATTTTTTACTTAATGTGTTTTATTTTCGTTTAATTTTTTGAGTGCTCTTCTCACTACTGTATTGATATATTTTGCTTTGGCTATAATAATACAACAATAGGAAGCACTCTTTTTTGCGGATATAATCGTGTGGGCTGATTAAAAGATTATATCTTTATTTTCCGGATTTTTAAAAAAAACTTTATCCTTTTTTTCTTTTTTCCAGTTGTTTGTTATTCTTTTTTTTTTATTATTTTTCTTCCCCCCCCACCCCTTTTTTTTCCATATGTCTGTAATTTTCCTTTGTTTTATCTTCATTTTGAACTTATAGTTGATGTTTGTCTTGCGAGCAGGACAGACAGGCACATGATTTTAAAAAGATTGATTTTACATGATTTTATTTTCATAATTAGAGAATGAATATCCAAGTGTCACAAAATCCAAGTGCTCCTCAATGAAAGTTAAGGAAAATCTTGCCTGTAAAATATTTCGTTTCAGGTTGTTGTTGTTAATTTACGTCGCACTAGAGCTGCACAATGGGCTATTGACGACGGTCTGGGAAACATCCCGGAGGATGTTCCGAAGACATGCCATCACAATTTTGATCCTCTGCGGAGGGGATGGCATCCCCGCTTCGGTAGCCCGACGACCTGCGCGTGAAGTCAAGCACTTTACGGTTGCACAGTTTAACGAGGACCAATACAGCACACCCTCGGTCCCTACGCAGACTGATCCAAGTGGTTCGTTTCAGGAAAGAAGGGAAAAAAAGGGTCGAGAGGGTAAATATCTTCCTCACGGTTACATGAGAGTGAAAAAAATAAAAAAGGTTAATTAATGTATAACTTGAAGTCGGAAATAGTTTAAAGGAGAGGATATGAATTTTAAAGTGTGAGAAAAAGCGTTTTGCTTTAGAATAATAAATTTAAAAAAAGTTTTACAGCGATGGTGATTGAGAGTGCGTGAATCGCGTGCAGTAAAATTGGCCCCACTCTTATGCGGATTTTTATTTAAAAGCGACATCTATTAAACTTATTTGGCCTATGGGTCTATTAAAGCGGACAGTTCAGTTTTCATTCAAATAATCAACAAAACTCTCTATATTTATATTTTATATCCCACTACATCAGCTGTGATGAATTTCAGCAATTTATTATATGAATATGTTTTATGTTATTAAAAACATTGAACAATATGTTCTATTTATTTAGCAAAGCTATTTAAAACAAGACTATGATTAACTCTTAGTTAAATCCCAAAGCTTTCCATAAAATGAAGCAATACTTTAAGGTTTTAAACAAAAATGTCCCGCGTAATATCAAATCAATCCTTCATTTAAATGAAGTATTATAGAATTGCTTTTATTAATATGAGCAATTAAAAAACATATGCAATCTGCAATGATGTTTTATTATTCTAATCCTATTTATTGCGCATTCTAACCTCTCTTTTTTATATGCCTGGAAGAAAAACGAGCTTACTTGATGCTGCGAGATAATTAGTAATCTAAAGTAAGGTGAGATTAGTTAGCTCTTTTAAATAAATACTCTATGTTTGTAATTTATTATGCTAACTTTGAAGTGCAACGTATTTTTAATGTATTTTGGCTCTGGAGAGTTACAAATTAAATGATTTTTATTTCATATCGTATTAGGATTAATTTAAATCTGCTGCCTTTTTATTTTTAATACTCAGTTGACATGCAAATGTTTGTTTCAGCGTCAGCTAAATGTAATGAGAATACTGTAAACAAGTACTTGTTTTTAGTTTGTAAACAGAGAAAATTGTTTTTACAAAAGAAACTAACATCAACAGCTTGGGGCTCACAATATTTTAATTTACTATATTTTGTTGATAAAAATATTTTTTACTTGCAAAAACTTAACTTTAAGTACCCTCTCCTACCGCCCTTATCTATCAATCTACTAGTTTTTCAGTTTATTGTAACAATTTGTATTATTCGAATTATAAAAGGGAGCATAGTTAACATAATTATGCAGAATTTAGGCTTTTGATATGAAGGAAATAACTAGATTTATCTCTAAATCTAAATGTATAATATGTTTATGTCATTAGTTTTGCTTTTGTCCTTATGAGTAGCTGTTCCTGTCAACTAAAATTGCTTGATAATAAAATTCAAAATCTAATATACTAGTAAGTCCTGATTGAGTTGCAAGTTTTATCCTTCAAATTTAATTTAGTCTGGGACTTTTTTTTCCCTTTCCTTGCATGGTGCGGTCCATTTGTGGCGAAAAATTTATGACGAGTTTTGCAAATGTACTAATGCAGAAATCTTTCTGTAATTAATAATGCACAGTACTTTTCCATTTCACCTTATTTATGTTAATCTTATAACTGTTGTCGAACAGCCGACCCAATTTTGGGCTTTCAACTAACAATGTTCAACTTCGCAGCCTTGTAATTTTGAACCTAATCCAGAAGACAAGTGAACTGGATCAAGTATCGGGAGAAATATGTTTATTTCTTTCATTAAATTTATTTTGCTAAACATACTGATAATGTTGTTGTTAATGATCTCTGTAAGGTAATAGATGAGAGATCAGAGCTAGTGTGAAGCACATATAGAATAATTAAAATGTTTCTTTACAAAAGGGTTGAAAATTTTTTGTGAGTTTAATCATCAGAAAATAAAGATTACGTTTGCTTTGTAAGTAAAAAATTTAATTGAAACTTTAAGTTATTATAAAAGATATTATTTAGAAATGTGTATACTTTATTTTACATTTTGCTATTAAAATGAAAATTCTTTTGAATTATGCATTAAGAAATAGAGAGTCTGACTTTGGCAATCTGGTTGAAAATGCGGCAATAGTGAATAAACACAAAGTTGACTGAAATGATTAATGAAAGATGCAAAATGATTAATGAAAGATTATTTTGATTTGAATGTAATGTAATTTTTTTTACAGAATTATTTTAAATACTGGTAAAAGAATTATTATGTATATATGCCAAATAAAGAATAATATCAACTGAAAACTATGAAGTGAATTTTTCAAAATGTCGCTAGAGGTAATGTTTGCAGCTTGATAGTTTAATCTTTTTGATTCACGTTGATTAAATCTGAAATTTGCATAATATTTTTGTTCAGCTTTTTGACAGTTATCACACTGCATTTCTTCATGGTTTTTAAAATCTCAATCTATTTTATTTTTTATAGAATTACAACCCGCAAATTTTGAATTGCACATTTAATTAATCATGTTTTGACAAGTATGATAAGTCATCATGAATTTGCATAGTTTTTCAATTGTTTTTACACTATTGGTTTTTCCTTATTTTTAAAATCATGATATTTTTAATACAATGCACGAATTTGAATTCTTAATTGTTCAATTGAGTAATTATTTTTTTACGCACAATTTGGGATGATTTTGTTGTAAATCAATTAAAAAATATTTAAAATTATTGAGATTAGAAAAAAGGTTTAAATTTTGTAATTTTTTGATGAATGTATTATTAAATTTTTTCTTCGTTTTTTAGGATCTTTGTGTAAGCATGGGTGCTTAGTTTATTTTGTCATCATGTCCCAAAAATATAAAAGTTTTTCTAAAGGACGAACACTTGATTTGGGATCAACATTGCCTCTTGGTGTCAAAAGAGTCGGATATCTTAAAAAACTGAAAGTAGGTAACAGTCCTTTTTTTCCCCAGTAGTTTCAGCATTTATGTTTACAAGTAGTTTGCTATGGTATGGGTGGTCCAAGACCACTAAGATGGAAGTTTGGTCTCTAGAAGTCAATAGATAATTATTATGTAACAATTATTGTTGATGGTTTTAACATAAATAATGAACTTACATTTTCAATTTTTAAACTGTTAATTAGCTGTATTAAAATTTAGTGGAAAAAAAACATGAACAGAATTATTTTTAAGAAATACGGTTTAATCGTTAAATAATTTTTATTTTTTCAGATTTTTATCAGGTGCAAAAAAAAAAAAAACCCTGAATTTCATCTTTTTTTAACAAAATAATGATCACAACAAAAATCTTTGAATTTCAACCTTCTTCTATGATTAACTTTAATTTTTTTTTTCAAATCCCACAATTTTCAAAATTTACAAAGCAACTGAGAAAATGTGAGGAATTTCATTTCTTTTTTTCGTCTTTTAAAAGTGGTGACCACTCAAAGCGTAATCAATGGGATATTTAAGGATGATATTTCAGCTATACTAAACTGTTTAATTTATAGCACTATTTGTTTTAAGTACCATGTTAAACTGTTCCTTATTTCTTTTAAGTTTTTGCAACAATTAAAACTAGTTATTAGTACTTAAAACTAGTTACTAGTTAGCAATTAAAACTAGACTAATTATAGGTCACTCAAGATCACAGTGATTGTGTTTCCTCTTGATGTATTGTGAATATGTATAGGGAATTTTTTTTCTCTAGATTTAAGTGGCAACCCTGTTTAACACTGCAGCATTCTAATTTATGTTATGCTCAACTAATGGCAGCATATTATTTCATTCTATTAATTTTTAAATTGTTGAAATCTTTATAATTATATATTAATTAATACAAGAGGCTGAAAAAAAACTCACGGAGGCCGCAGGATCACCTCCTTTAACCTAAAGCATTCGAAATGTAAAAACATATATAAAAACATCTTATTCTTTCTGACAGCCAAAGGAATTTTAATTACAGAATTTTGAAGCAAGTCTTTGAGAAAGAAACACTACTGTAGATACAAACACTAAATTTTGCTTAGAAATTTGTAAACCTGACTTTTTTTTCTTCAGAAAAAGTGCTTTAGCATTATCTAGATAAAGAGAAAAGATTTTTTGAAATAAATCTATAACTTTTTGGAAGTTTTTATTTATTTATTTATTAATGTGATTAATTTAAATAAACTTTTTTATGATTGATCATGTTTGTTGATATTTAAAGTTATTACAGTGAAAAAAAGATGTTTTTATGAGAAAATTTGATAGTCTCGCTATATATTAACGCTGCTTGTTGTGACAAGATATTTGTAATATTTTTTTAGAAAATGAAGAAAAGATTTTTTGTTCTGCACATGGATGCTCGTTTGGAGTACTACAGCTCGGAGAAGAAATGGAAATTCGGCTGTGAACCCAGGCGCTGTATTGACCTCAAAATGTGTCTCAACGTCAGTCGGAAACTTCACTCGAAACAGAAAAATATCATCGCTTTCTACACTCAATGTGATTGTTTTGCAGTTGTGGCAGACTCTACGCAAGAACTTGAAGATTGGCTCAAAGATATTGTAGAAGTTCATAAAAGCTGTGTAGAGGGAGATGATAATTCCAGGCTTGTTTATGGTGAATATAAATATTTTTGCATTCAAAAAATAGTAATTATCTTGTATCGGAAACCCTGAAGTATTCATTCATGGTGCATAGCGTTTTTAAAAAGTGCTTAAGGGTGCTTATTTTCATATTTTAAAAGCCCTTAAAAGTACTTTTTTTCATTGGGTGTTTTTAAAAAGTGCTTAGTTTTCCTTTTCGAAAACGAGATTTTTTTCTTTACCTTGTCGATTTTCGTGCTTTTCCATTGTTCTATTCAACATTTTTCACAACTCATTCAACCACAATCCATTTCATCCTACCGTCAGCCTACTGCCAATCATTTTACATGTTTAATGAAATACTTGCGAGTCCACATGTGCATCTTCTGAGCTGAGTTGGGTGAAATTCTAACACTCTCAGTGCAACTCTGCTGCATTTTGCAAGATATTCTCAACTTCAGGCTTCATTTTCTACCCTCTGAAATCGTACCGAAAAGTCTCTTGATCTTTTTATGTTGGCTAATGTAATCAAGAGAAGGCAGTGTGCATAGTGTTTTTAAAAAGTGCTTAAAGGTGCTTATTTTCGATTTTCGTTTTTTAAAAACCCTTAAAGGTGCTTTTTTTATTGGGTGTTTTTAAAAAGTACTTAATTTTCCTTTTTTCAAAATGAGATTTTTCTTTCAACATGTTGATTTTTGCTTTGAATTATGCAGAAAGACACAGTTCATTGTTCTATTCAACGTTTTCACAATTAATTCAACCCCAATCTATTTCGGCGTATTGTCAGTTCGTAGCATATGAAAATGCCTTCGTTTTGCATCATTCAAATTTCATGATTTTTGACAATTGTCAAAAGCAATGCCAAAAGTTTTTTTTTTCTTTNTTTTTTTTTTTTGACATGACGGTTACAACAAGATAAAACTGTCAATTGTCAAAAACTTTTCGACCCTACCTAATTATGTTATATTTTTAAAGTGCTTAAAAATATTTTTTGAGTGCTTGAAAAGTGCTTAAAAGGTTTTAATTTTTTGTTTAATAATTTGGCTACGCACCTTGTTCTAACAGAATGCATACCGTTGGTGCGTAGCGTATAAAAGCACCGATCATTGTACTCGTTTGATGAAATACTTGCGGTTCCACATGTACGTCTACTGAGCTGGGTTTGATGAAATTCTTGCTCTCTCATGTGCAACTCTGCTGCATTTTGCAAGATATTCTCAATTTCAGGCTTCATTCCCTCTGAAATCGTACCAAGAAAATCTCTCAATCTTTTTAGGGTGGCTGATATAACCGAGAAAAGAGTTCTTTGTCATTCTTTCATGATTATGTAAAAATCTTTGAAAATTATTTTGCATTTTGTTAATGTATTTAGTGCTTAAAAATATTTTTTGAGTGCTTAAAAGGTGATTATTTTAGATTTTTGTTTTTTAAAAAGTGCTTAATTTTCCCATTTCCAAATTGAGATTTTTCCTTTACCATGTCGATTTTCTCTACGAATTGTGCAGAAAGACGCTGGTCGCATTGTTCTATTCAACATTTTCACAATTTATTCAATCCCAATCTCTTTCGGCGTATCGTCAGTCCGTATCATATGANCAACCCCAATCTATTTCGGCGTATTGTCAGTTCGTAGCATATGAAAATGCCTTCATTTTGCATCATTCAAAATTTCATGATTTTTGACAATTGTCAAAAGCAATGCCAAAAGTTTTTTTTTTTTTTTTGACATGACGGTTACAACAAGATAAATGTCAAAAACTTTGCGACCCTACCTAATTATGTTATATTTTTAAAGTGCTTAAAAATATTTTTTGAGTTCTTGAAAAGTGCTTAAAAGGTGCTTACTTTTTGTTGAATAATTTGGCTACGCACCCGGCAAGAGTTCAATATCAGATACTAATTATTTTATCATGATCATGTGAAATCTTTGAAAGTTATTTTGCATTTTGTTAATGTATTTAGTTCTTAAAAATATTTTTTGGTGCTTGAAAAGTACTTGAAAGGTGCTTTTTTTGTTGAAAAATTTGGATATGCACCCTATAATTTCAATTTTTTTAGTTTCTTTTATTAGTTCATTTCATGATTTAAATCACTTTATTTTTTTAAAAAATCATTGATTTGAATTAATGAATTAAGTCAAAAAATGTTTTTTCTTAAGGTTAAGTTAAAATATATTCTTAAGGTTCTTTTTTTCTTAAAAAAATTGATACTGAGGGTTTTATTAAGAAAAATAATGATATGATGCAATGAATGTAAATTATTATTTTGGGCTAAAAACAAACTACATAATAAAAAAAGACTAAATGTGGATTAAAGCGAGGTGGCATTTTTAAGTTATAACCTTAGAATAGCTTTGTGGGAAATAATTATTTAATAAACATATTTTGATTATATCAATTTAGTTTTAAGTTTGTCATGTTTATTTACTGAAATACAAATGCTTCAGAGGTTGTTAAATATGCAGTTTGTGTGTATAAATAATGAAGAAACACTTTTTTTTGTTTAAAATAATTTTTTTAAAAAATGTTTCTTGACTTAATTTACTCTTGATTTGATATCTAACCAACAGATTGTGTCTTTGCCTTCATTAATTCATGAAAATTTCAAAATTCATGAAAGCTTCATTTAGGATATTTAATTAAGCTTCAACTATGATTTAATTTTTTAGTGATTAGTTTCTATTAATTATGTAATTATTTTCATCATTTTAGTTAGAAATATTAAGTGCTTTAGTTATAACAATTTCAATCAGTCTTGAACATTATTTATATATTTTGTGTTTGTCAGAGCTATGTTTGGTATTAAGTGCACTTGTCTGATTTATGTGCATAACTGAAAATTAGTTTAAGCTGAAAGAGGATGTTTAGTTAGAGTAAAATAAATACTTTAACAAATTAATAAAATGTCTGTCAAATTAAACAAATGACATAGATTTAATAAGAAATTGAATTAAAAGTATAATCTAGCAAAGATAGCCTTTCAAACTTTCACTCAGAGAGGACTGAACTTGAAGAAATGTATATTTTCTGGGGTTGCTCAACAAGTTCTATTCTCACCAAAATTAACTGGAAGGGTTGTCACATTTTACATTTTATCTCTGTAATGGTGAATTGAGCTGCCACAAGTATACGTAAAACAAAATAATAATAAATAAATAAATCTAATTCTTTTTTTCTTTTTTTTTCCAATTAGGAAACCTGGTTTACCGCTATTTTTTGTTTATTATGTACTTACATCTAGTCTTACAGTTTCACTTGCAATCAAATTTCATTTTAAAAATAAAATTGGATAATTTAAATTTTTATTCAATTTAATTCTTCTTAGGAACATTGCATTACATACATTGTTAGTTACATACATTGCATTATCTTATGTGGAAGAGGAAGAGCATATTACAGAATGGTGCAATGTATAAAAAGGGCTATATTTAATAATCAAATTTAATAAATATAAACTAGGGGTGCACAACCTTTTTGAGTGAAAAGCAAGTTGCAGAGCAGGTAGATTAACAAAGGGCTGCCCATATGTTTTGTCATGTTAGCGACAAATATGATAATTTTTATGTAAACATTAGTGTTCTAAGCATAAAATATTTTTATCAGTTAACTTAGTAACACATTTGCAGAAAATTAAATACTTTTAATTATTTGAATTGATTTATAACTAAAAAAAATGACTTTGAAAAAAAAAGAAGAACTTTTTCCTTTTTCACAATAATTAATTTATCAAATATATGAGTGTGTGTATATACACCGAAGAGCCATTACATTGTGACCACCCTCCATCTATAACAATTGGCTCGTCCAGGTTTTCATGGTTTCTCACCCAGGAACAATGTTTTCATGCGTCACATTAGAACCCATAATCCTCATAGAACAATCCCTGACATCTGTAAGCTACTTGAACATAGTTGCAGACCAGGTTCATCCATTCATGGCAACAGTTTTTCCTGCGGGGGATGGTGTTTACCAACAGGATAATGCACCATGTCATAAGGGTCGAATCGTCATTGATTGGTTCAAGGAACATTCCTGTGACTTTCAAGTCATGTCTTGGCCCCCAAATTTACCTGACTTTAATCCAATAGAGCATTTGTGGTCCTACTTGGAAAACCAAATTCGTGNATCATGAAATTGTTTCTGAAATTTTGAATGAAAATCGGAACTCCTCAGATTAAGAGGAAGAAGTACGTGATCAAGTTCAAGATCATGGACCTTCTCATAAGAAGGATGCAATTCATTAGATATTGCAATGAATTGCCTAGAACGTCAAAATGATGTTGATCCAATTCAGTTGATTTATTTAAAAAGAATAAGGGATATGGCTGCACAAAAAAGAGCATGTTCTTTGAAACAAAAGTGTTTGCTGGATATCTTTTGCAATGGAAAATAAAGAAAAATGTGGTAAAATCAGTAATTGACAAAAAAAATTATAAAAAAGCCGAAATATGATAAAAATGATTCAAATTGAAAAAAAAAGTTTTAAAAAATATGTTTAAAAATTGAAAAAAAAAAGGTCTTAAACTCGCCAGAGCTATTTTAGATAGTACTGCTAGTCCTAAGCCTAGAAAAAGTGTGAAGGGAGGTTAGCGCATAAATAATAATCATTTAAACTAGGTTTTAAACAACTTTCCAATTATCCGAACATTTCATTATCCGAACCACGTTCGGTCCCGAGCAGTTCGGATAATCGGCGCTTTACTGTATAGGAACAGGACATAGTACTTATTATTTCAAACAAAGGATAGACAGAAATATTTCTACCCCATACTGATTGGTCTTACTTTTTCTCTTTATAGGTAAAAAAAATAATTTATTTATTGTTTAATGTTATGCATGTTGAATTAAAACAGAGCTGTTATTTTTTATGGTTTCAGAGCATTTATGGCAAGTTATTATAGATAAGCATGATTTAGAATATGATAAATTGTTGGCTGGCCCATACAGAGTAGCTTTAACTCCAAAATCTTTGTTTTTAATCAAAATGAATCCTCTTGGTGAAAACGATTACCTCGAGTTTCCGGTAAGTTAATAATTTTTTAAATAAATCATAGGAATAAATGTCAGATTTATTGTGTGTCACAGTAACATGCTTTAATATAATATATCTCTATTTTACCATCTGCTCAATTAACAAAATTAAATAGGAAATACTCTGAATAAACTTTCATAATCTGACTTAATTTTCTTTTTGTTTGCGGATAAAAAGGAGAAAAAAAATGTTGGAATAAACTCAATGAATGTTAATAGATTCTGTATTAATTTACTCAATTAATTTACTGATTGTGAGCACTCTATCCTCTTGAGCCACCGTGACTCCAACTATGGTGTTTGAAAAAAACATTTTTAAACTTATACCTACGGCCTAAGTAAACCCAAAAGGTATTTATTTCTGAGCCTCCATGGCTCTAAAACTGTTGATTATAATCCTATATATTTATATATATTTTCTATATATGTATATATATTATATATGACATTGTATTTGACAGCTGATATAGCAAAAAGTTCCATTGATCTTCTGCAGTAGTTTTTGATTGATCTCCTTTCAAATGTGGAAAATTCAAAAGCAGAATTTTTGGCATATTTTACTTTTTTACTATTAGAAAGGGGAAAATACTGTTTAAACAAACAAAAAATATCCGATGTGTATGGAGAAGCTATATTTGCAGTACGCCAGTGCCAAAACTTCGCTTGTTTTGTCGCTGGCAAATTATTATTTCGATTAAGATGCACCACTGGTGAATAACAACTCGTAAGGACGTCGAGTGATTGAATCTATGAAATTTGACCGTTCACGATCCTTTGAAGAGACTAAAGGTTCAATTGGAAAACTTGAGAAATGGGTTTCTCATCTTACAAAGAGGACTTTGTGCCGCCACGTTAACACATGTGAATTGCTTCTCAAATGTAACAGAAAATGATTCATTTTTGAAGCATATATTGGGGACAAAAAATGTTCAAATTCTGCAAAGACTTTTAGGCACCTTAAAACTTTTAAAACCTTTACTTCAAGTAAGGAGATCAAAAATAATGTGGATCAGTTTCATGCCAACTAAGAACAAAAATTTTATACTCGTTGAAATCATGCTACTGCCAGAAAGAGGACAAAAGGTATTGGACCATTATAGATAGCGTATGATTTAATGAAATATTTATTCGCTATAAGAAAATTGCGTTTTATTTTCATTAAAAGGTATAAGGAATTGCTTTGCGAACAACCCAATATTCATTTATATGTACATCATCTTCATATTTGGCCAGACAGCCTGTGCAGGCCAATGCCTTCCTCTGAAGATTTCTCCATAATTGCTTTGCGAATAAGAAATTAATTTGCGAACAACCCAATATTCATTTATATGTATATCATCTTCATACTTCAAAATAGCGGGAAAACCAAGTAAAATTCTTCCCAGTTTTCTGGTTTCCCAGTTTTTTGAATACTGGATAAATGGTTCTCTACTGTATAACATAATAATTTAAAATATGCCGATCACTGGTTACTGTACTGGATTTATGTTGACATATAGATACGAGATTCTGTGACAATCTCGGATGTCACAATAAACGAGTTTGAGGTTGTATGGCGTAGGCAACACAACTCAACTGCTGTGGCTTAGCCATAGGGGATATTTCCGTATCATGATCTGTCACGCCAACTACAACCACCAAGGTGTCCAATAAATTTTAAACTTGCAAATTTAAAAAAAACAAAACATTTCGATGTTTGCCCGGGGGTGGCTACGAGTTAAACATTTCGAGTTGGTCTCTTTCTGTGATATTTTTTTTTAAAGTTTCTCGCGGGCCACTGCCCAAAAGTTTCCAAGACTTGGCGATAATTCTGCCATAGATCATGATACGGAAATCTCCCCTATTCACAGATGCCCACTGGGTAACCACAAGAGAGGAACAATTCTGGCATTTCTGAGGCTAATGGAAAATAGACCCAGGTGCCATACATTAAAAAAAAAATTATTAAAATATATCATTGTATTATTTTGACACTATTTTCAAATGAATAATAAAAAGTGTTATCAAAAAGGGAAATTTTTTTTTTTTAAATTTCCAAATTAGGGTTTTAAAAAAAAGAAAAAAAAACTGAGTACGCTATTTTGTATTTTTCATGTATATATAAATGGACCCCAAGTGATTCAAATGAGTGATGAGGAAGTCAAATGAGGAGGTCATTATAGAGAAATCTTCAAAGGAAGGCATTGGCCTGCACTAGGCTGTCTGGCCAACTATAACGATTATGGAAAAAAAAGTGGAAATTAGAGTAGAGTTGAATGTTGTTTTTATTTAGATTAATAAGTTTTCCTTTCATCGCCCCCCTCCGCCCCGGTATAATTAGATATGAAATATATTCTGTTTTTTTAATTATTGGTTTTGTTTTATATTAGTTAATTTGGGGATTTTTAATTATTATCAAAAAATAAATATGCTAATTTTGTATTTTTTAAACTTATTTTTCTTGTCTAAACTTGCAAATGTTTTTATCCTTTTAAATGTTATTTTTCTACCATTTTTTTTTAAATTAGGAGATCTTTTTGTATTTTTCTTATTTTAAAATGTGTTTCACTTTTTCCTCGTGATTTGGGTTTGATAAAACATCAATTAACAGCACTTTTGGCCGCTCCAGAAAACCGGGAAATTCAGACATCTAACTAGTTCTCTACTGTATTATTATTAGTTATGTTTAATTATTGTGGTTAATTATTATTATTAAATTATTATTATTAAATTATTATATAGTTAATGAGTATCAGGAGATGTGGACATTCTAAAGACCATTTTTTCATTGAGTTGGGACGTTCTGCCGTGACAGGAGCCGGGGAAATTTACATGGCTACTGAAGCTACCATAGTGGCTCAGAATATGCATGAAACTGTTTTGAGGTATGTTGAAGTGTTGTACCAAATTAGGAATGAATGTTTTTTGTTTAAAAATACAATGTTTCTTTTTTTCTTTTCTAATTCATTGAAGTGCAATGAAGTCTTCCAAGATAAGAGAGGATCCTCGACCACGCAGTGCCTCATCGAGTGAGAATTCAAACCCTCATCCAATCGGAGTCCCTCAAGCTTTTTCTAATAGTCGTGAACGCTGTGATAGTTTACCAACACGACCCCAAACCATTATGGGAGACAATTTCAGGTTTGTATCTCTACTCTCAGTTTAATATATTTCTTGATATAAGGTCTCTGCTTTTTAAATTTTTTCTAACCTCTCTAAACTCAGTGGTGTAGCAGCCCGTCGAGGGCCAAGGTCTAATGTGCCCATCTCATTTTTTTTTACCTTTGTGGTCTGAGGTGCAAGAAGAGATGTTCCGGTTGAGTGATCAGCCCAACGAGGACAGTGTGCGTAGCGTTTTGAAAAGGTGCTTATTTTCGTTTTTTAAAAGCCCTTAAAGGTGCTTTTTTATTGGGTGTTTTTAAAAAGTGCTTAATTTTCCTTTTTCCAAAAGGAGATTTTTCCTCTACCATGTTGATTTTTGCTACAAATTATGCAGAAAGACGTTGTTCTATTCAATGTTTTCCCAATTAATTCAACCCCAATCTATTTTGGTGTACCGTCAGTCCGTAGCGTATGAAAACACCATTGATTTACTTGATTCAAAAATTTTGACAATTGCCAAAAACAATGACAAAAGTTTTTTAATTTTTTTCCGACATGACGATTAAAACCGTCGGTTGTCAAAATCTTTCCAATCTTACCTAATTGCAATTTTTTTTAAAGTGCTTAAAAATATTATTTGAGTGCTTGAAAAGTGCTTAAAAGGTGCTTATCTATTTTTGAATAATTTGACAATGCAACCTGAAGGACATTATATCCTTCAGGTTTGGGATTACAAAGGTTTGGGATTACTGGGGGTCTATATAGACCCCAGGGGTCTATTCAGCAAAGGCGGGGGTCGCTCTGAGACAAGGTGTCGAAGAAAAAACAGCTCTTAATACGCAAATCATACATACGTAATTTGTGTGATTTGCGTATTAAGAACTGTTGTATGTAAAATTTGTGAATTTTTTTGTAATTGACTTAATATCAGTTTCTTTATAAAACAAAAATTAATAAACATATATTTATTCGGGTGAAGCAAGCTGGTTTATAAGTCATATGCCTATGTGCGCTTGTCCAAATGTCACATGTGACGAGTATTGATGTTAAAAACGCAAATATCATATGCAGTTTCAGCTATCTTTGCAAACTGTGAACAGTGTTGAATATTTGCAGTGTCATTATTAAAGCTTTCACAGTTTTTGATAATTAGTTATTGTTTTGATAAAACGATTCGTTTAGTTTAGATATCAATTTTAATTATCAATAAATGTAAAAAAGAAGGCAAGCATTAATAATATGGATCAGTACAGCCGGAGACAAAACTGCAAGATGAGCTTGCTGAATTATTATCGGATCTTGAAGCAAAGACGCTTTTTAAAAATTTAACAATAAGCAAATTTTGGACAAATATAAATATAATGCAAAAATAAGTAAAACTTTTCGAAATAGCTCAGCCATTTATGCTAGCATTTCCAAGTTCCTATATGGTTGAAGCCGGTTTCAGTCACGTAAATTCAATCTTAACTAAGAACAGAAATAAATTAAATGTGGAGTTTCGAGGGGATTTAAGATTAAAATTGACCAATTTTGAACCCAATATAACGAACCTTGCAGAAAAAAAAAAACCAGGCACACCCATGTCATTGATTAAGAAGCAATAAATCCGTAGTTACTTTACTTATTATTTCTACTTACTTATAATTACTTATTATTTCATAAATATTAAGGTATTTATATTTCAACATTAATATATTTTTCATAAAACTATTGTTACACAATGTACTATTACTTTAATAAATGTTTAAAATCATAAAATAAATGTACAAACACAGTATCTAATAGTTTTATTTTAATTAACAGAAAATTACTTTTATGGGGGTCGATGGAGATTTAAAAAAATAATATAGGGGTCGATGATCAAAAAAGTTTGGCGACTCATGCTTTAGACTATTAAAAGCCAACTATATTGTTCATTTTTTCCTGTGGCAACCCTAGGCTGAGGAGGTTCTCTTAAAATCATGCCAATAAAACTATTGCAGGGCCAATAAGCTATTCAATGTAATAACTATTTCATTATATATTAGTAACTGTTTGTTTTGTTATTGTATTAATAAATAAATCAGAAAATTCAACCTCAGTTCATTATGAGGAGGATTGAATAATCCTCAACATTCTAGTAACAAATCCATCTGTATGGAAACATATGCCGTAAAAGAGCATAATTGTTGGTAAGAATCATGATGAGAAGAATATTTATATTGAATATTTCTTTTAGTTCTTCTCCATACACATCCGTTGGGTGTCTTTCGAAAGATGTAAATTCTCGTCCGCATTCCATGTATGAATGGCCTTCTGTTAATTCTCAGAATTCTATGTAAGTAAAAAAATGCCTTTTCTTTCTAGTTCTATATTTCAGTTGCATAGTTTAAAAGAAATTGTTTTCAATGGTTATTGTTAGTTATAACAAATTTGTGTGAAATTATATTAATGATTGTGTAGGAAAGAACCTTTCGCAGTAAAAATGGCTTCTTATCTTTCATTTTAAAACTTCCGTGTGATGTTAGCACAGAAAAGTCAGAAAAAATTTCTTTCCGATACCTTTAAAAAATCTTTCCGCAAACCTAATAAATTATTAATTGTGGAATTGGTTTCTAACAGATCTATACTGAGATTCTTTTTATCAATTCCTACTATTAGTTCCCACTCTCCCTATTATCTTGTTTGAATTTTCAATCGTTAATAAAATATTTTTTATTCATCCACTTAAAGTTCAAATACATTTTTTTTAAACTTGTAGTGGATGACACTTGATGTTAATACAATTTTTTCAAATGTTAATTCATTAATTAAATTTAATTAATTATTTTGAGTTTTATATGGGAGAAAAAATTAAATTATTTAATTAAAAGTAACTAAAATTTAATTTTTCTTTATTGACCTAAATAGGAATTAAATTTTATTTTTTTATATTGTTTGATTTAATAAAGACTGGCTCCTCATCCCTTATCTGATTATCTATGGTATTGTTCTAGAGCAGGGGTTTCCAACTGGCAGCCCGGGGGCCGCATAAGGCCCGCAAAGCCTTTTTTTGTGGCCCGCGAACTAAAATATATTACTTGTCATTTTTTTTAGCGGGCAATTTTCGTAAAAAAATCTATATGGGTTTAAAATACTTTTCACGTTAATAAAAACCTAATTTCTTCGTTTCTGTGAAATTTAACATACCAACGGCGCAAAGAAATTTTTCAGGTTTTGCATCCAAGAAAATATTTATTCGAACACAAAAATAATCGTGTATGTTGCTCTTTTTTATTTCATTTTTATTATTTTTTTCGTATTTTGTGAATATAATCTATGCATGTGCGTATCAGAAATTTTCTTGAAGAAATTCTCCGATTTATCTTTTAGAAACCACTCATTTTGTACGAAAATATTTAAACACACATTTTTAAATTTAATATGTAAATATCTATTCTCTGGTGGTTGCAGCAGGCAAACCTCAATTTTCTCATTGAATATTTTGTGTGTTACTATGTAAGTTTTAATAAAATTAGATATCTGTTGCACATTAATTGTTTAATACATAGGTGCTCACTTGAAAGTTATTGTAGCCCGAATTTTTATTATTTATTTAATATTTTTGAAAATATTATTAATAACAATTAAATATTTTTAAAATTCTACTTCTTATTTTAATTTGTAAATCAATACTTTTGTTTTGTACAACTTTATAAAACTCTGGCAGTAATATTTAATGTTCCTTCAAACTTTAAAGAGTTCTACAAAAAATTTTGATAAAGTTGCGGCCCGCCATTTGATTTGTGTTTTTAATTGTGGCCCCCAGCCTCATGTAAGTTGGAAACCCCTGTTCTAGAGTATACTTATGAATTATAGAAGATCATTCCTTGCAATGAAATATTTTGTCTATAGGTGTACAGTTTTGATTTTGATTATTAGGAAGAACTAATAACTTTCAAAAACTCAACAGTTATATTAATATGTTACCGATTATATTATTATGTACCCAGTATTCCGAATTGCAATGTATATCATTCCAATACATCTTGTTTCTTACAAAATATAATATTTAAAAATTTGAAGGGAGAAAAAGAATTTTTTATGAAATGAAAAATTGCATTACAATAATGTGTTTAGAATTTCATATTTATCAGAAAAATCAATCTGTTTGATTTCTGAAACTGTTTTAAAATTATGATGTTTCCAGTTATTTTTCTTGCTTCCAAACTACCAATTTTCCAATTAACCCATTTGCCACCAATTAAATAAGCAAAAAAATTTTTAAAAATTATTGTACCATACCTGCCAAGCCACCTGTTTTTTAACAAAGACTCCTGTATTTTACAACTATCTCCTGCTTACTCCTATATTGTCAAATTTCTCCGCATTTGTTGAAGAAATTAAAAAAACAAAATTGTGATAAAATATTCACTGATGGCCAAAACACTTCTCTTATTCCTCAATAGATGGTGCTATTACCAGTATGTTGAATGTCAATAGTTTAAATCAAGAATGTGATGGCTCAGGGAATAAATGATGCTCCTTCCAATGAGGTGAACCGGGTTCGAATCCCAGTGATGACTGGTTAATACGAATTCCGCATCCAGCTTGCACCGACCACTGTGTTGACGTAAAATATCCTCAGTGGTAGATGGATCACAAGTTAAGAGTCTCCTTGACGTCAGGCTAACCGTGGGTGGTTTTCCTCTTCATGGCTATTTAATTCCATCAAAAAGTCATACACAAAGGCAGATTTCTCCCAATACTTGATCCAGGAGTTCCCTTGTCTTCTGGATTAGGTTCTTCAAAATTACGAGGCTACAGAGTTGAACACCAGTAGTTGTAAACCCCAAATTGGGTTGACTGTTCAACGTCGATTATAAAATAAAATAGTTTAAGAAATTATGAAAATGGTTTGAAATTTTTTTTTCTTCTGTATATTAGGACTTATATACATATTTTTTACATCGCTGAATGTAAGTGCTTATAGTATTTCCAATTTTGAATTTCTCTTTTTGACTCACATGATTATGTATGATGTATCAAATTGTTACTCGCAGCTTAAAAAATTTCTCAATTGAAATTTTATTTCTCCTATGTTTACAGGTATGTTTTACCACAGTCTAAATTTATTTTGAATTTAGTTTTTAGTTATTGCCCTTGGACCTTCCATTCACGATGTACAAAGTTGATCTTTAGTTCAAAATATCCCACAATTTTAGTTTATTCAAAGTCCATTCCTGAAAAAATCGGAAAAGTTTACTACTTTTTAATGTAAAAATTTATTTCCTGTTAATACTAAATTAAAGTTTTATTAATGAGGTAAAATTAAGCCCAATTTAGATAGCAGAATTTGAATGCTATCTATTTGTGTAGTATATCAACCTTTACAAAAATGCAATTCCGATTCCCTAGTATATAAGACATGTTGACTCGATTCTATGTTGGAGTGCCTTTTTATAGATGAAGGTTGACATTATCAATTACTGCTATACCCACATTGGTGACTTTCGTACGAGATGTGAACACGCCAACTTGACAATAACACCCACTTCGATGTGAACACACTTACTTTGATGAATGGTTCTCTTTTAGCAGTTCACTTGCTTCTTGTTCAGACTACGACATGATCCACCTCCTCGCACTGTTGCTACTCAGTCTCGATCAAACATAATGTACAATGTATACACTCGACTGCTAAAGATGACACAGACGTGACCACAACCGTGATCTTAATACAGCTCTCCCGGCTTTTCACAAAACAGCAATGAATCAACTAGTGGTATCTATGCATTGAATTCTATCTCAGCCAAAATTCTGGTGGGAGAGTACTGTAGTGCATCTACCACTACAAAAATACAATTCCAATTCACTAGTTTATAAGACATGTTAACTCGATTCTATGTTGGGCTACCTTTTCATAGATGAATGTCAACATTGTCGATAACTTTACTCCCCATAATTTGAACTGTAATAACAAGCTTCAACTTTGTTGGAAACTTGAATTAACTATCATATATACTAAATTAATAATGTCCTGACATTAAAATCTGCGAATTGTTCTGTTTTTTGTAATAATTCATGGTTCACTAAACCATGATTTATTACAAAAAAATTTGCAAAGTTACCCATTTCCTATGCAGAGACTAAATCTGCTTGCACATATTTATACCAGTAACGTGTTTAACAATTACAATTGTCAGCTTAACAATTACAATTATCAGTTCCTGACATTATTTTTGTAGAAATGTGACATATTCGCCTATATCTGATATAGTAACAGGCAACCTCCATCTATTAAAATATATGAAACTCTAAATGCTGATAAAATCTGAAATTTGATGTTTTCGATGAAAATGGCAATTACTTGGTATGCAGACAACAAATAACTCAAGTGTGTGAAAAGGAGACATTGCTTCCAAGCAGAATTTCATTATTCAAAATATCAATTAGTTATTCTTAATACCCTAAGGGATACTGTTCTACTATTGTATAAGCTCCTATATGCCTTGAAATATTGATATTTTTAATTTATTAGAAATTATGAACTGATGAAACGTCTTTTTTTAGATTTAGTCCAGGATCTTTGTCTGGAGGTAATAGCAGCACAGAAAATGTTAACAGACAGCAAGCATTAAAGTTTGTATATTTTTAACTGTGGTCTTTGAAATGCAAATTAAACATACACATAAACAAGAATATTAATAAAGTCCATACAAACTTTCTATTACTTTTTAAATAAAATATATGTCCCATGAAAAATATTTATCAAGTATTTGAAAACAGTGAATTGGGCATTCTATACATTGCACAGTGCACAAAATTAAAAACGGACCACAATTAATAACTTCTGATCTAATGATTGGATCTTCATGTTCTGGGACTCATTCGTAATGGTTTGAGAGGGTGATATTAAATATGCTAATTAATTAGTATGGATGATATTTTAAGTTATGAAATCAGACACAAAAACGTATTTTCTTTGAAAGTACGTTTGAAAGTAGCCGCATTCTGAGAAATATAGTCCTAATAGTTAGGTCAGGAGAGCGCTTCAAAGTTAACACCCCTTAATGCTAATTTTATTTTTTGCATATTCTACCATATCTCTAAGACTTTTTAAACAAATTGAAAAATGTTTGCACACAATTATAAAATTCATTCATCCAAAGATTATAAAATTTATTTATCCATGCAAAAATTAACTTTAAATAAATAATTATAATTTTTTTTAATTATTTTACTTAAAAGTAGTCAAAAAAATTTTGAATTGTAAGCTATGCAATTCTTTGCATCATTTTAAAGAATATAATGTTGTATGGCAAAATACAAAATTTTAGTGATATCAGTCAAATAGTTCCAGAGAAATTGAATTTTTATAATATGACTTCTTTGAAGTTTGATTCCATTAGAACTTTTTGGCTGATTTCACTCAAATTTTGTATTTTGCTGTCAAAAGTAATATACTTTAAAAGGATATAAAGAATTGTATACCTTACAGTTCAAAATATTTTTGACTATTATTAAATAAAGCAATGAAAAAGTATATAGATTTATTAAAATTATTTTTTCCCTGTAGTTATTTTTTGGAGGAATGAGCTTTATAATTGTGTGCAAACAATTTTCAATTTGCTTATAAAGTTTTCGAGATATGACGCAATGCACAAAAAGTAACGTTAACATTAAGCGGTCTAACCTTTGGTTTGCTTTCCTGACCAAACGGTAGGGGGCCAAGTATCCCAGATTGCAGCTGTCCTATATGTTTTGGGGGTCAGAAATACGAATTCGTCAAAAAAAGGTATGTTTATTCAGAGAAAGTACCTTTTTTTTTGTCTGATTTCGTAACTTAAAATATCACCTGCACTAGTTAATTAGCATGTTTGAAATAACTCCCTTAAACCATTAAGAATGAGTCCTAGAACATGAAGGTCCTTTTTTATTTTGTGCACTGCACATCTTATGTATCTTCATAAGTATTAAAATATGGTACTATTAAATTACCTACTCCTTCATATTTACCATACAAAACTTTATTTATGCAGGATTTTTTTTTAGAAATGTCTAATCTGGTATGCTTGAGTTTAATCTGGGTATCTTAATCTTATATTTACATCTTATAATATAAATGGATGCAGAAACAGCTTTCACAGAAATTCATCATTACAGAAAATTCTTTACTATAACTATTCCAATTAGAATCTCGCAATTATTATCTATTAGTCTATAACAATTTTTAGCACATTAATGTAGTGTTAAATGCATTGTTATTATTTATTTTAAATGATATTTTAAGTGTGTTTGTGATGTTTAATTGAGTATGAAATAAAAGCTTCCTAAATATTTTCTAAAAAAAATATATATTAAAAATCTGGCATAAATTTTTATATATTTAAATTTAATGAATTGATTTTTTATTTAATTTTTTAAGTAACCGATCTTTTCTTTAAACTTGATTAATAAATTTTTTATAAAAAATTTCCATTGATAAAAATTTTTTATTATGATTCCAGTTATAATCCATATTCGTTACTATCTTGTTCCAATTCATCGCCTGGCCGACAAACAACAGAAACTAAAAATGATTACCTGAAGATGTCTCCAAGCTCTGGTAAGTTTTAGACACTATTTTAAATATTATTCCTTTATTATCTGTTTTCATTCAATGTCTGTATTCATTTGTAATAAGATCTATTTGTTTAATTTAGACTAAAAAGTAATTTTTTATTGAATATATTATCTTAAAATTTTACATTCTTCATTAAAAAAAAATTGTTTTTAAATTGGATCACATTAATCTTTCATGTTAATAAAATATAAATCATTGGTTTCAAATTGGATCACATTAATCTTTCATGTAAATAAAATATAAAACATTGATTTCACATGTTACTGCGACAATGGCACCACCCCTTCCAACAAACTCCAGTTCAGATAAGTTGATAGTATAATAACATTAAGCAAAACATTAATGTTCTCCAGAAATTGAGATAAATAACGAAAAATAGTGACTCATAATGAGCAACCGTTTGGTCCATTAAGCAGCCCTATAGGGGAAATATAGCCATATAGGGGAATCATAAAATTGCCTTTATGTATGAGGATAGAGTGTAGGTAAAATGTACGGTTGCTCATAATTTTCACTGGTATGTAAATGAAGCCATACAGTCTTTCATAGATCAAAATTAATCTAAAACATAATATTTCATTACAAAATGAAAAAATTATTTATATTTATGTCAAACAATTGCACTTGAAATCAGAATCATTTCTTGTGTCGCTTATGTTATTGTTTCTGTAGAGAGTTGGTTGAGGCAAGCGTGTTCAGATCACGTCTGTGACCCATGTGGGGCTAGGCTACAAACACTGTCAAACTTCATCTATGAAAAGGTACCCCAACATAGAATTGAGTTAGCATGTCTTATATACTAGTGAATTGGAATTGTATTTTTGTAGTGGTAGATACACTACAGTATTCCCCCACCAGAATTATGGCTGTGATAGAATTCTGTGAAGGGATACTACTGGTTGATTTTCCGTTTTGTGAGAAGCCGGGGTATTAAGATTACCGTACTCTTGAATACTGATTGTGAGAGCTGTATTAGGCTCACGGTCTAGGTCGCTCTTGTGTTGCCCTTAGCAGTTGAGTGCATATGTTGTATTGCACACCAATGTAATGTGGGGAGAGTCACATCGACCATGTCAACATTCATCTGTGAAAAGGTAGCCCAACATAGAATTGAGTTAACATGTCTTAGATACTAGTGAATTGGAATTGTATTTTTGTAGTGGTAGATGCACTACAGTTTCATTTCCAATTTCTCGGTATGAAATATAATTGCTAGTAATTCATGGAACTTAACCTTTTAACTAAAATCAGAATAACCATCTCAAATGTTTTATTTCTGTTCCTTTTTTCGTTGCGCCTTTTTTTCTTTGTTTTTATTAAACCTTTAGGAGTTGATTTACTTTTTTTTAGTTATTCCTCAAACAAGGTCTCCCGACAAATGAATATGTGAGACACGTGTGTCAAAAATAGTATCCATCACTAATCTTCAATTTTGTCAATAACTAACTTATTTTAATTTTAAAAAGCTGTTTTTTTTTTTAAATGTTTGGAAATTAATTGTTTTGTCAAAACAAAGAAACAGAAACAAATGGAGAGCACAATAATTTTTTCTTTTGAAGATTTGAATTAAATTTTTTTCTAAATATGTTTAATTTCATGTTCATATTTTGTTTTTCATATTTTCATTTGCCTATTGTTCATCGATTGCAAACATTGCTGTCATACAAAAATTTTTGTTAAAAAAATAACAAGGTTATTAAAAGTTATCTAAATTGAAACTAATTCTTTTTTTTTTTAAAATTAATTTAATCAAATTATTTAAAATTCCTGTAATTATGTTTATTAATATTTTCAACTTACATTGCATAACATATTCTGATTTTGTAATTTCATTAAAATTTAGCGGAGCTTAATCAGTATTTAATAATTGGTACCACTCAGCCTTTCCCCATCCCTAGAAAAATACATAATTTTCATCAAAGATTGTGGTGCGTTTTATCAGTACATAACAGTAAAAATAGCGAAAAAAGTATTGCTATAGCGTTGAATAAGTTGCAATTGAATTGTGTTTTAGCTTGTATTGTAAAATGAATGTTATTTATTTTTAGAAAAATCAAATCCGTTTGATTACATATCAATGAAGAAATCTAGTAACTCATCACTTACACCTTCTGATTACGTTGATATGAAGGCTTCTCATAAATCAGGTAATTTCTGTACTGTATAACATACAATGCCTCAAAATTAAAATTGTTTTTAGGAAGTGGTTAAAGGTGCTTTTTTCATTGGAAGTTTTTAAGAAGTGCTTAATATTTAATTTTCAAAAATGAGATTTTTTTTTTTTTTACCATATAGATTTTTATTGAACATTTTCACAATTCATTCAACCACAACCCATTTCGGCATATCGTCGTTAAGTGCCAAACATTTTACATGATTGATGAAATATTTGCGAATCCGCATATATGTCTACAGAGATGGGTCTGGTGAGATTATCATACGCAACTCTGCTGCATTTTGCAAGATATTCTCAATTTCAGGCTTCTTTTTCCACCCTCTGAAATCAAACCAAAAAATCTTTAATTTTTTTTATGGCCGCTAATATAATCTGGAAAAAAATACTTTGTCAGAAAGTAGTTATTATATCATGATCATGTAAAGTCTTTTATTATTTCGCATTTTGTTCATGTGTCTAGTGCTTAAATTTTTTTGAGTGCTTAAGTACTTGAAAAGTGCTTATTTTTTGTTGAAAGATTTGGCTACGCACCCTGAAAATGTCGTATCAGAAATTTTAAAAATCTCTTCATAAATGGACAAGAAAATAACTTTATTACTGCAAGATTAATTTAAATGCAATACTAATTAGTCATACTGAAGGTGTTAATAATTTTCATGTGCAGAACAGATTTAACTACTTATTCACATCAAATTTATCACTAATCCATAGTTTTTCTCAGTCTGACCCAAAAAGACTGTTTCAAATTTTTTCAGTTAGACCTGTCGTGTTTTTTTTTTGTTTTTTTTTTTACCCCTTTCACAGACTTTCTTGATTTCTTATTATGATTCTTTTTGAGGAGCAAAGTACAAGTTTCGAAGGAAAATAACAGTTACATTGTAGTAGATAATGACAATTCACAATACATTGTCATAAAAAAAAAACTCATTTTTATGAGTGATTGAGAATCTAGTTGTTGTTGAATCTCTTAATTATGGAATTGTGCTTTCTTTAAATTATGCAAATCTTCTGATGCTGTTTTTTTACAATCAATTAAGCAGTTTATCGCTTATTTAGCCGCTATTTGGAAAAAAAAGCATCCAGGTCTTTAATTATTGAAAAAAAAAATATCATTGTTAGAAAATATTTAAAAAGTGCAGTGTTTATTTTTTTAAAAAAATACAACTTAAACTTTTTTCAATTAAACTTTCTCAAATTAAACTTTTTAATATTTTATTTTTATTCAAAGATAGGTTTATCGCTCTTTAATGTATTCCTTTTTTTTAAAACTAAAAATTGATAGTAATGAACTAAATCTAAAGATTATGGGAGGGGAATCAGGAGTTTCATGTCTTATGGCGTCAGCTGTTTCTAAGTTTTCAATCCATCAAAGTTTTTTTTTATTTTTCTGCTTATAAAGATTTTTATAAACACTTTACGTTATGACATAGTCTGCAACAGGTTAATTTATGCCACATTCCTTCCCCCTTTCTGTGCAAGTGCTTTATGCAAAAATACAATTTAGAGTTGATAACTAATCAAAAGATGCAAGAATTACGCAATACCAATTGTAAAACCTTAATGTTATGAAACATCCCGATATATTGAAACATTGCGATATTAGAGTAACGATACATTGAGAAGTATGGGTACTTTAAAATAGATGCTGTAGGAATGTTCAAAAGTAATTGCTATAAATATCATTTGCAGGAGGATCCTTAAAGAAGAATACTTACATGACCATGGCTCATGGTGGAGCTTCAGATGAAGAACCTGTCATCATGCAAGCAGGCTACATGGATATGTCGCCCTCCAATTCCCTTCCTAACAGTAAGAATTCTTTAATTGGGCTTTGAGTCTCTTTTACAGCCTTTTTTTTTCAAGTGTATTCAGCTCTTTTTCTTCTGTCAACTCTATCATGAAAATCCCCCATAACTGTCTCCCTTCACTAGAATATATATATATTTTAATTTACACCCTCCATCATCTTCTCAGACATAAGACGTCTTGCAGTCCAATACAATAGTGAACTAGCTCCGGAAGGTGAGAGGGCTTGAAAGTCGTCACATCAACCAGTGTTTTCATCTCAGAAAAAAAATGGGTGAGAATTTCTCACCCTTTCTCAAAAACAGGGTGAGATTTCAAAAAAGTTAAGTGAGATTTCTANGAAAGAGGTTCCGTGGTTCGGAAGGATGGTGTTCTGTTGTTCTTAAAGGTTCTGAACAATACTGGTAAATAGGGAAGCTAGATAATGGGGCAGATGTTGAAAATAATAAAAGATCCAGGAAGAAAAGTGAAGCGGATTTTATTCTAAATGGCGCAAAAGAGAATTTTTTTTCAAAATGCGAGAAATTCGCGAATTTTGAAATTTTTTTATAGAATGCGCGAATTTCTCGCGGTAATCATTTTTTAATGCGAGAATATTAAAAAATATGCGAGATTCTCGCGCTATAGTGAAAACACTGCATCAACGAATGTCAAAAAGAGAGGGGTAATCAAATAGATGCTCCCCAGTCATAGGCGAAGTGTTGCAGAGCACACAAAGAGGTGAATTTTAAATAGATGGGCCTGCAAGTAGTCATGTCCAGTAATTATTCTAAGACAAGCAACTCCCTCGGCCCTGAGAAGTAGGGGAAAGAGGAGAGCGCTGCTGGCCACCAAGAAGGCTAGCCCAGGATTTTCACTATAATATAGAGAAATGCAAATAAAATCATAAATACAGCATAACATGGTGACTGCTATTGTGTACAGTTCTATCTTTCAGCTAATCTTGCATATTTAAACTCCTTGCTCTTCTTCAGATAAATGTAGGTTCCAAGATCAGAAGTGACTGTATTCCAGGTGTACCCTGGAATACAGTCGTGTCATCCTTCCAGGTCCAAAAACTCGAAACGGGTGATTTGTCCACGAATTTCGCGAAATTCTGAGTTTTTTTCAAGACCATTGATTTGCGATCTTCCAAAACTTATAATCCAACGAAATTTTCACTGCAATCTAAAATTTTGAACAAGAGTGAAGAAGACTTAAAGGAAGAATTAAAGAGCTCCGGAATCTAAAATTTGATTTTTGAGAATTTCGCTAAATTAGCGAGGCGTTTACATGTATGTGATTCTTCCGCCAATTAGATTTTTCTTCTTCAGATTTTTGCTGTTTTTTAATATTTGAAACTACACTGAATAGCAATAACTACCTAATAGTAATAGGAGATTTTATTGCTCTTATTAATTTAATTGTTGGTGACGCGCCATCGCCTTCCTCACTGGCAAGCTAATGGCCTTCCCACGATATTTTTTTTGTAGATCAGTACCATTATCTTTGAACTAAACTTGGGGGTCATTCCTTAATTATGTATTTACTTGTGAGTTCCCAGAGTAGTCCAGAATCCCAAAACTTCAACATCTCAAAATTTCCATCTCCCTTTTATTCATTAAATTTAAGAATTATTGAGAATATTTAGTGTAATATTTTTACCTAAGGAACTATCCACCAATCGCATAAAGTTTTTGTAAACTTTTATTTTACTTTATTGTTTTTATTTTGCTTATTACATTTTATTAATTATTGTATTATAACTTTTAAAATTTTTAGTACTCTTAAGTTGTTTTATAAGATAACTCAATATTATGCAGCAAAAAATGTTAAGTTTAGTTATGTAAAAAATTCAGATTTGTCATTCCAAAGTTTTTTTTTTTGACATGATGGTTAAAACTAAGGTTAAATGATGATAAAACCGTCAATTGTCATAATTTGCTAACCCAGCCTAATTATGATATTTTTTTAAAGTGCTTAAAAATATTTTTGAGTGCTTGAAAAGTATTTAAAATGTACTTATTTTTTGTTGAAAACTTGACTACGCACCCTGAATGAAAAGTTCATAATAATTTAAAAAGGAATTTTACTTTAAAGTAAAATCTAATTTAAAATACTAAAAAAATTTATTAGTATATTAATAAAAAAATAATATATGTAGTTGCGTAAAGAATTAGATTTTGAGATATGTTAAAATTCAATTAAATAGTTGGTAAAATAGTTCTGAAAAACACGTGCTGACAGGTATTAAAAAAAATTATTTTAAGATCAAGACAATGTATAAAATGTTGAGGAATTTTAAAATACTTAAAAATGTTGACTATGTATTCGTATTAATAATTATAAAATATATATTGAAGAAATTGATAAATATATTATTCCAAATCTATGCATACGTTTGTATTAATATTGTGTCAATTATAGAAAAAAATAATATTTGAAAAAGCTGATGGATAATCACATTCTCTCACTCTACATTTGTTGAATAAACTGTTTTTTATTAAATAAAATGTTTTATTCAAATTTCTTTACTAAATGATAAATAAATTTTTAGACGACTAAAAAAGAAATATTGTATTTTATGATTTAAAAAAAAAAAAGAATTAGCAATCAATTATTAGCGAAAAAATTATGAAATAAATTTTACGCTACACGCACGAAGTTAAGTTCCTCGTTAATTAACCTCATTTAAATATTAATCACCCCAGTTAAATATTTCTTCATTGTCGCCAAATTATTTTTTTTAATATAATTTATTTAAATTTTTCTTGGCTTCTACTAAATAACAGTTGGAACCTTAGATTTTTCAATAGAAAAATATATAAATTAATATGGTGTAAAAAGATTTATACTTCATATTTGAAATTTTTTTTAGCTGCAATTAAATTAAGTAGAATTATCTTTGGATAAACGGATTTTATGAGTGGGTGCAATTTTTTTTAATTGCTTTATTTGTTTTAAAAATATGCCAAGAAATAAAAAAGGGTAATTAACATTAAGGGGTCCCCGAGTATTGGAATGCTCTCCTAACCAAAATATGGGGACCATATTTCTCAGATTGCAACTCTCTCCGAAATTTTGAAGGTTAAGATTTCAAATAGTGATGGGGCCGAATACCGAATATTCGGCCAAATTTTAGGCCGAATACTTACTTTTTAAAAATTTCTCTTTTGATTGTAATTAAAGTAATTTTCAAATTTTAAATTAAAAATGAAATAAATATTAACAAAATTGCTTTTTTAATCTTTGTATATTTAAAAAAATTTTAACAACTTGATTTATTTTTTGTAATAATTTAAATATCTTGATGCCAATAACAAGGCAATATGGCTTTTATAAATCTAAATAATTAATAATAGCATATTTTAGTTATAGTTATACTTGTAATTTATATGCTATTTTATTTAAAATAAGAACTCATTACTACTGTTAAATGTATTCTTAACTTTCTTTTTTGTCAGAAAAATTATTAAAACTCAGAAAATTAAGAACTTTTTAAAAAGTTTCACTTTTGAAATTTTAATTTTGTAATTAAATAATTTTCAAATTTTAAATTAAAAATGAAATAAATATTAACAAATTTGCTTTTTTAAACTTTCTATATTTTAAAAAAAATTTAACAACTTGATGTATTTTTTGTAATATTTTAAATATCTTGATGCCAACAATAAGGCTTTCACAAATCTAAATAATTAATAATAGCATATTTTAACTAATTATACTTGTAATTTTTATGTTTTATTTAAAATAAGAACTCATTACTACTGTTAAATGTATCTTTCTTTATTATTATGAATTTATTCAGCCAAATATCTAATAATAGTCATATTCAGCCGAATAACTTCATTATTCGGTCAAATAACTTCAGTATTTGGCTTGACCGAATATTCGGCAAAAGGACCGAATAGTGGCCGAATATTCGTTACATCCCTAATTTCAAATATGTAAAATATATCTATATTTATTCAGAAAAAAGTACTTTTTGTGTCTGATTTCGTAACTTAATTATTATTTTGCACTAAATAATCAGCATATTTGAGATCACTCCTAGAAACCTTTAAGCTTGACACCTAGTCTTTTATTTTCTTTGCCGTATAGATTTTAATTTTAAATTACAAAAAGTGCATGATTTTTACTATTTTCTCTATAATGTTTATCAGAAACTAGTTATTTCATCATGCTTATGTGAAGTTTTTGAATTTTATTGATTTTATGTTTATAAATTAAGAACTTTAAACAATAGAAAAAAATATTTTTTATTACTGCACAGATCCTAATTATGTTTTTTTTTTGGTAAGTGATTAAAAATATTTTTTGAGTGCTTGAAAAGTACTTAAAAGGTGCTTATTTTTTGTTGAAAAATCTGGCCATATTATCTTTAAATATCTAAATTATCTTTCATTTACAGGTTCAGAATTTAATGAAAGATTGATGAATTTTCATCATAACACTAAGAATGATAAAGAACTTTTGAAATCTTATGAGTTGGAAAAGGTATTCATATCCAAATTGTATATATATATTTTTTCTTTTTTTGTTAATTTCATTTGAATCTAATTCTATTTGCCTTATTACTCAAGTGAATTTTATGTATTGGGTAGTTGAAAAAAAATTTTTCAATTGCTTTTAAACCATTATTTTTCAAGCATTGGAATGTAGATCACTTGTTCTTCTTGTAGATAACTTGTCAATTTTTTATTAGGTGTTGATAGATCGAGATTTCGAAACAAGATACCTGGTGGCTCTGTAATCGAAAAGCAATTTCGGAATTTATCTACAATTTCAGAATTTTAAGAGCTTTTCTAAAAAAGTTACTAGCATAGAAAAACTAATATATTTTTGTTTGAAATATAAGTGCAACAATGAGTGCTCGATTTTAATATTCATCTAAGGATGAGCCATTCTCATCAATAGAGCTTTTTGAGCTACCAATAAGTTTTACGTAACTTGGGTATACTATGTATGTTACAGATAGTTGCCATCATAATTAACATATTCATTTTATCTTACTGTTTTGCTTCATTTGCGCCCTCTATGTTTGATCCATTGCTGAAGCCATAAACAATGATATTTTAAAATTTGAAATATCAATAGAGTACAGTCATTCTAAATTAAGTTATTTAAAATATTTTTTCCTTTACCAATTATATATATGTGTATATTTATAGATAAAGAAAGAGAAAAACTAAGAAAATTAATAAGTTTTAATTACTGCACATAAGTTGTAAGTATATAGAACTCATGAAATAAGTTAAAAATTATAAAAAAGCATGGAAAATAATATACTAAACTAACTCAGTGGCGCGACAGCCCATATAGGGCCTACTGTGCCCATCTCAGTTTTCTTGACCTTGGACTCTGGGGTGCAGGAGCAGACGTTCCGGTTAGGTGGTCAGCCGTTAAAAGAGAAGAAAAATTATTGAAATAAAATACTTCTGAAAATATTTTTTAAAAAATCAACAAAAAAGTTGTGATAGCCTTATTATGATCTCTGGGTGCCCATTGTTCAAATACTTTTTTTTTTCTGGATTGACTCCGTTAAATGCCACAACATTTCGAATCATGGGTTGTAAAAACTGTCATTGATGTTTGTCCTTGGATTGATTTTCATATCCTGCCTGTGTATGTGTTTCAAGACGTCACAAAATACTTTTCCTTCTTCAGAATTCATATTTATATGGAAATCACCCTCGAGCCAGTAATTATACATTAAAAGTGCCTGCTAGTGAAAATGAAAAGAAAAACAGCAGCGGTCGCCATAGTAACGCTTGTTTACTATTACTCTTCATAACACTGTTTACTATTACTCTTGAACACAGTTGAAAAGTGTGTGGGCGCTTTCAAATCCAAACTGATCCCAGCAGATTACTGAAGTCAAGCATCCTTGATTGCGGTCAGTGGGCGTTTGGGTGACCACTTGGATCAGACTGTGCAGGGACCGAGGGTGTGCGGTATGTTTCCTCGTTAAACTGTTCTACCGTAAAGTGCTCGACTTTGCCTGCAGGTCGTCGGGCTACCGATTCGGGGATGCCATCCCCTCTGCAGAGGATCAAAATTGTGAAGGCATGTCTTCGGATCATCCTCAGGGATGTTTCCCAGACCGTCGCCAATAGCCCATTGTGCAGCTCTAGTGCGACGTAAATGAACTACAACAANGTTTTCCAAAAAGGAATCCTTCCTTGATTGACATCTTGTAGCATCCTTGATCCCTACCGTAAAGTACTCGACTTGGTGCACAGGTTGTTGGGCTACCAAAGTGGAGGCGCCATCTCCTCTGCAGAGGATCAAAATTGCGATGGCATGTCTTCGGATCATCCTCAGGGGCGTTTATCAGACCGTCGCCAATAGCCCATTGTGCACCTTTAATGCGAGATTAATAAAATACCTACCTATCTAACTTTCTAAATTATAATTAGTTGTTTCACAGCCTAATACTGTTTCGAAAACCGGAAGAAAATTCTGAAGTTAATTATTTTTACTCTAGCTATTGCTAGATGGCATGTAACTCCAGAAAGCCACCTTATTTCATGGCACTTTTCTGGCTGTAGTGTGTTTGAACTGTAGAATAAACTATCATCTTTCATGTTTTTACATATTATCTTTTCAGGTTCTTTCATTGCTTCAAGTTGAAGATACCTCTAAGAATATAAGCGTAAGTTCAGAGTTTTTTGTCTTAATCATTAAGTTCTTACATTTAACTGTATGTCATCACTTAAAAGTGTACTTCACAGAATTGCCATATTCTTAAAAATCGCCATATTTCAAGTGATTCATTGGATGGAAAACAATTTAAAAAGGCTAAATTGTTCATAAACAAAGGAAATAATAGAAATCCATTTGCTTTGATGAGCTAATGGATTTCTATTATTGACCTCGAAGGTGTCAAGAATGACAAAACTTCACCTCAAAATTTCCATCTCCCTTTTATTCATTTAATTAAATAGAGATAAGAATTAATTGAATTGAGATTTTTGAATGTAAAATTAAAAAATCTTACATTCATACCTATAGGGCTGTCCACTAATTGCATAATTTTTTAAAAACTTTTATTGTACTTTATAACTTTTTTTTACTTATTATTTTTTAGTATTGTATTATTACTTTTAAAGAAATTTTGTGCTCTTAATTTGTTTAATGAAAAAACTCAATAACATTTAGAGGCAAGATTTTAAAAAAAGTATTAAGTGTAATATGCATGTATGTAATGCATATATGCATATATGTAATGCAGCATAAAATCTTGTTATTCAGATTTGTCATTCCAAAAAACTTTAAATTATTTCTTAATGACTTGATTTAAAACAGTTGAAATAAAAAATTCAGTTACGTCAAATTTGTTTATTGTGAGTGTAGGGACTATATAATACTTCTGACAAAAATGTTTAGCTTCAATGCTCATTGTATTTGCATTCCAAAACTACTTAAATGTTTTTAATCATGTCACTAAAGAAAAACTAAACCAAGAAACAAATAATCATGAAAATTTATTAGAGGCCATTCACTAATTTGCATTTATAATAAGAATTTATTAAGTTTTCTTTAATTTTTTCACAATTTTATAAAAACGGACCTTTCACAAAATGTCTGTTCAGACCCCTGATAATGCAACATAATTTTTGCAACCACTTAAGAAAAGTTACCTCCAACAAGAAGCATGTTAGCATCTGTTACAATAAGGGGTGTCATCTATTCTTTTGGTTAGTTGATTTCTGGTTAGTCTAACTTGTTCTGTACACCTGATTACCTATATCATCTTTTTAATAGCCAAAAAAGATGATTGTGCTCCAGAAAAATTCGGATTTTTCTCTAACTACAATCTGGAAGTTTCCAAGAAATCATTGATCTCATGTATATATATAAATTCTTGTATATTATAAAGACATAAATTTTTTGAAATGAGTCATTAATTATTTTATACCAAGAAATTTTGAAGATTGATCAGTTGTTGGGCTCACAATCACCCCTGTAGCTAATCAGTATGATCTTTTTAATTCAGGACCATTTGATTCAAGACATCTAGCAATGTTATTTTGTATCAAATGAGTAAATAAAAGTAAAAAAATCATTTATAAGTGAATATAAAAATTATATCATTGTCAGGATGCGTACAGTTTCCTTATACTTCTTAGAAACTCCTTGGAAATAAAAAAGTCCCCAACGAGTTCTTGGAACTACTTAGATTTCCAAATTAGTCCTTAGAATCTCCTTAGATTATTGCGTTGCATAGATGAACTAAGTCCGCTGATGAATTTGCTGTCCAAGCAGGAAATCTAAATGATGACTTAACTGCCAAAATCTAATAGTTTAAGAAAAACTCTAAAAGAAAAAAAAATTGATTGCAAGAGTTAGAAGAAAAAAAATAACAGCAAATAATTTTAAATTTACATGTTACAAGCAAACTTAATAATTTACTGTGATTTTTTTTTTATAAAATGCCTTAGATTTTTTTTGTGTATTCAAATTTAAAAATATAAGATTGTTAGGTTTTTATGTTAATCTTTGACATCTGTACTTTAACAAGATTTATTACAAGATTTGAAACTGAAAAATGTATTTATGTGTAAAAGTGATAGCTTTATTTATTTTTCTTGATGAAGTTTGACAAAGTCAAAATTTACTTCAAAAGGATTAGAAAAAAAATATGCAAAATATAAATTTTTGCAAGTTCCTTATAATAACTGCTTTTTAATTTAAAAAAAAANTATTTATTTTTCTTGATGAAGTTTGACAAAGTCAAAATTTATTTCAAAAGGATTAGAGAAAAAATATGCAAAATATACATTTTTGCAAGTTCCTTATAATAACTGCTTTTTAATTTAAAAAAAAAGTTTCTAGTTATCTTTTACACAAAGTTTTAAAATTTTTGAAAGTCCTTAAAATTTGGGACTCCTTGGATTTCTTCTTCTGATCTCTTTATGAACCCTGATTATTGTTCATATGATTATAACTCACATTTTAAGAAATACAACCTCTTGTCTTTTAGGATTCTTTTAAGAACAAACCACCTCTCCTAATAAATAATATCAGCAGTATTTCTGTACCTCTTTCACCTCATCAAAATTCCTGCAACAGTGAAGCAACTTTTGACATGAAACCTCCCATTCCAGATAGGACGTACTGTAAAAATGAACATATGGAAGACAGTCTTCAGTTTTCCAAAAAGGAATTAAATCCCATCATTCAAAAAAAGAAAGTTAAATTAGGAGATGTGTTTCATCAGGATTCTGTTTTGCATGCACCCAATAATTTGTGCTCAGAAAAAAGCAAAGCCAATACGTATGGGAGAAGGGATGAAGTCGAGAAAGTCGAACTGTCCGATGTCAATAAAAATCCTTGTTCAGAAAATATTTGTGATAATCTTCGACAGAACTGCAAAAGTGGGAATTTTAAAGAAACTCTTTCGGTCGAACCTGTCACCCATTCTGGAGATTACGTAAACATAAATTTAGAAAAGAATGGTAAGCTTACTTTATCAGAAAATGTGAAACATAAAAGCAACCCACTAACTTTTTATCCATGTGATCCTAACTACAGCAATATACAATTCGGAAAACAATTTTGCCCACTACCTAACCCAAATATTGCCACGAGTGATAATTCTTTCAGCACTTCTTCCATTAAATCTTCACAGTCATCTAAATACGAGGACCTGAGAGCACAAAATGTACTTAAGCCACCTTTAGCTCCACTTTATTCTGGCCCGGAGACTGCAAAAAGTATGGCACCCATGCTCCGAAACATTCCAAACACACTTCCGGCATTTCGGAAACAAATGTCCGCACCTGCGGGTCCTCTGTCCCTGCAGGCAGAACTACCATCACCTGGTAGAAAAAGTTCCTGTCCGGTGACAGCATCTACGAGCATGTCTCCAGCCTATGTCACACGCCCAATGCATTTACAGTCTGCCCACTTGCGAGTGTCGGCGTCCAAATCACCTGACCACAGTAGTGTGTCCAGTGTTTCGTCTGCTAGTGATGAAATAAGCTCGGCTCACAGCAGTCCTAAAATACTGAGCACGCCTCAGAATTTCGGTGCCATCGAAGAGGTGACGGATAGCCAACAGTACGAAAACGTTGTGATTCCGCAAAGGCCACCTTCTGCGTGCAGTGAAAAAGAGCTGAATTACGCATCCTTAGATTTGGCTCCTCCCTCTAAAAAAGAAACGATCGTTCATAAACCCGACAGAGAAGAGTTGACGTATGCAGTAATAGACTTTACCAAATCCGAAGGCTTGAAGAACACTTCGGGAAGCTTGCGCGAAGGAGGTCGTCTATAGTTCTAGTCATTGTAGTTCGACAAATTTTATATCTGTTATGTTTGCTTTTATTTAGTTGTTACAGTCGGAGAATTATAAAATTTCTTTAATATATTCATTATGTATTGCTTTCTCCAAACCTTAAACCCATTTATTTGATCCTAAATTAGGGTCCTGTTACTCCCATAAAACACTCTCTTTATAAAATGTGGTATGTTATAGGATCACTCACTTAATATTCAGTGTCGATCTTATATGATAATTATTGAGAAATATACTTTTACTTAAAACACATATAAAAATTGAATATTTTTTCTGTCATTTATGTCTAGAGCTATTGCATACTAGATGCATCACAACCAATAAGATTACAGTTATTTTCAATCATGGGTATACTGCCAAAAGTAACTGTATTTTGTAAAAATGAGATCATGTCTCTAAACCATTTAATTCAGGGTTGCCTCTCCACAAAGAAAACAGGGGAAACATGGAAAGCACAGGGAATTTTAAAATCATCTAAAATAAGAGGGAAACTGCAGGGAATTTTGATTTTTTTTTTCTTTACAAACTCTGAAAATACAGGAAATTTTGTTTATTTTCATCTTTTAAAAAATGGTGTCCACCCAAAGTGCAATCTATGGGATATTTAAAGATGATATTTCAGCTATATGAAGCTATTTCATTTACTATAGCATTATTTGTTTTAAATATGTTCAACTGTTCCTTTTTTCTTTAAGTTTTCCAGCAGTTATAGTTAGTACAATATATACACAAGCACAGTGATTGTATTTTTCCTCTTTATATATTGTGTACAGAGAAAACCAGATTTGAGTGGCAACCTTGTAATTGTCTGTTACCCTTTCGGAAAAAGTTTGAATCAATAAAACAGATAATTATACACCCATTGAGATAGACCAAAAATGAGCAGTTCTTCTAGATCTTAAAACTCAATTGCTAAAAATGCTTAATTGTATTTGTTTCTAAAATATTACACATTTGACTTGATCAACTTTGGCAGCATACCATCGATATAGCTAGTTAAACTATGTCAGTATGTGTGGTTATACTTCTTTTCATGGATAGCAAAATTTGCTGCAATGCAATAATTATGTAATTACTACTACCCGAAATAAGACTTTAAATAAGTCTTGTTCAAATAATGCCTTTTTGTTGTTGCGCATGTTAGTAAATTTTTGCAGACAATAATTTAAGTTACATAAGCTGCGTGTAGTTTGAAACTTTTAGTTAATTAATCGTCGCTAAAGATTTTTATTAAATCCAGAGTAAAGTTATCATTTGTTTTAAATTGTTAACATTTGTTAGAAAGTGTCAATAAGTATTTTTTAATTGAAAATATAATAAGCAAAGATTCATATTTTCTGCAGAATGCACATTTAGTAAATATATATTTATTATGAATGTCACAAATAGAAAACTGTTAAAATTAAAAACTTATTTGTTAACTTTCCAGCAGACACCATCTAGCATGGCAGCCGGTGCTGCTGATTATTTTTTATTTTAGCTTTCTTTTATTATTATTTTTCAAAGGGGAAAGTTGCTGAGACTTCTTTTTTAAAACATCTCTAAGCTTGTTTCTTATAAAAATTAAAAATCTGAATTTGAAGAATTACATCGCAAAGAACAAAAAGTTTAAAAATATTAAAAAAAGCCTACTAATTGATTTTAATCTGGACTATACAGCGTTTTGTTACATTTCTTTTTTTTAAATGTTATTGCATAAATTTCAATTTAAACAACATTGTCTTTATTTATAATTTTTAAAGATCTTATGTTTGAAATTGTTTTTACAAGTATGTTAGATTAAGCTAAATTTTTACAATAATCTTTGTCTGGTTGCACACGAATTTTGATTTATGAAGATAGTGATGTAGCAGGAGTCACTGTGAAAATTTTACTGCTGGGATGGTTAAGAACATTAATTTTTAGTGACTTGTAATCCAACACTCACAATGTTTGGGGTTTTTTTCCCCATGAACCTGTGACCACTCTATACTATTTTATGCCCAGGCTGGACTTGAAAGTGCAACTATTTGCATTCAGCCTTGAGCTTTCACATAAAAATTTAATCTGATAGTACTCCAAAACTTTAAATTACTTAGCATGTGGAATATTTATATATATATATCTGGTACATTATATATATATATATACAGTGTAACCCCATTTTTTTTTTTTTGCATCATCCTGCTTCCAACAGCATTTTCTGCCTGTCCATGAAAATTTCCTATACCGATAATGTTAAATAATCCTAGATTTTACGTTACCCCTTTTTTAGATATTATCCGTTTATATGTTATTCTAGCAGATCAAATCTTCTTTAAAAGAAAAAAACATTATTAGCTGTTTGTGGCTCCTTTGACTTTCTATCTTATTGTTCTTTTGTCTCTCGGAGGGAACTTAGCTCTAGACTTAAAAACAGAAGGGTGGTGGAATGAGCGAAGCACAGGACTGGTCATTAAAGGATGTATGAGAGCTTAAATTTGTGAGTCGAATTTTTTCAACAAACTTCAATCTTTGAATCTGGGAATTATCCAATCATTAAGGAATAACCCAATCATTCCTTCAATATCTGATTTAATGCCTGCAGTCGATGATAGGGATGAGAACGATGAAGATGAGCAAAAACTAGGATAGGAACAGTTAATTAAGAGTTTGAAAGCTCTGAGACATTTGCGAATGTAAACCATAACGTAAATATGCAATCAATAGTAATTAAGAGGGATAATGTTCAAATTGTATCTAAAAGCAAAAAAACATATAAATATTACACCTATTTTCTAGTAGTTCATCTCATTCTAGTAGTTCATTTCTAGTAGTTTTTGTACCCCGATTTTATGTCAACCTGCTACGAGTATTTTTTAAAGCTGGTGCGACGGAAAATGTAAAATCAGGGTTCCACTGTATATGTTAATCAGGGTTGCCACTCCACAGGGAAAACCTGGAAAATAAAGGGAATTTAAAAAATCACCTAAAATAACAGGGAAAATGCAGGGAATTCGATTTTTTTTTCTTTACAAACTGGGAAAATACAGGGAATTTTGTTTCTTATTTTTGTCTGTTAAAAAAGGGTGACCGCTCAAAGTGTAATCTATGGGATATTTAACCATGATATTTCAGCTATACTAAACTATTTCATTTACTACAGAATTATTTAAGTATGTTCAGCTGTTTTTCCAGCAATTAAAACTAATAAATATAGTTAGCCCAATTTAGCTCACGCAAGAGCACAGTAATTGTTGTTTCCTTTTTATGTATTGTGTATAATAGGGGTGTGCAACCTTTTTGAGTGAAGCGCCACTTGCACAGCAGGTAGATTAACTAATGTTTATGATTAATGTTAGCAGCAAATATGATATGATACTAATGATTAATGTTAGCAGCAAGTATGATAATTTTTATATAAACATTAGCGTTCTAAGCACTAAATATTTTTATCAGTAAACTTAACATACTTGTAGAAAACTAAATACTTTTAATTATTTTAATTTATTCAAAACTAAAAAAAATAATAATTTTTTTTTCCACAATAATTAATTTATCAATTATCTATACATACATAAATATTAGAAGGGGGATATAAATTCTAACCAAAAAGAAGCTTAAAGAATAAAATTGAAAAAAATATATGCATTTTATAGAGTAATATAAATTTGAATTAAATATTTTAATTAAAGAAAATGTATAATTTTTAAACAAAAACCAAATTAAAAGAAATTCTTATTGCGTTGAGAAATTCCCGCTGGTTGCATGTGGCCCGCAGGCCACAGGCTGTGCACCCCTAGTGTATAATATGTACAGGGAAAACACGGGAAATTTTTCTTCCAGGTTTGAGTGGCAACCCTGGCATAATGTACTGGATAAATTACAATACTGAATAGTTTAGTAATCAATAGTTACATAAAATTTCTATTGCTTCATAAATTGTACTGAAACTTTTCTTTCCTGTTGGCAGCTATAACCTACTTCACTTTAGATTTCATATTGATTATTAAATGAAGCGGGAAATGTGTGTTACGCTAAACCTCTGATTAACAGTGTTCAGTGTCTCGACCTACTGTTGAATATTAAGCTGTGAAGGAACATCAGCAGGAAGTGGGAGAAAAATCATCAGCTTGTAAGCTTAGAATTATAAGTTTTTTTTTATATTACTGACTAACTATTTCTTTCCCATTCAATGATTAATTAAGATGAACTCTTAAAGGATGTGGTGCAAAGAGGTACCCATTATATTGGGTTTTTATTTATTATTCTGAAACCAGGGGGCGTAGAGTTTTTAAAAAGTGCTTTAAGGTGCTTATTTTTTTATTTACGTTTTTTAGAAGCCCTTTAAGGTGCTTTTTTTATACGGGGTTTGTAAAAAGTGCTTAATTTTTTATCTTTTTAAAAAGAGTTTTTTTCTTCGCTGTATCGATTGTCGTTCTAAATTACAAAAAAAAATGCATGATTTTTATAATTTTCTCTGCAATATTTATCAGAAACTATTTATTTTGTCATGATTATGGAAAGTTTTTGAATTTTATTGATTTTATGTTCATAAATTAAGAACTTTAGACAATAGAAGAAAAAAAAATTTTATTACTGCACTGTTCCTAATTATGATTTTTTTTTTTGAAAAGTGATTAAAAATATTTTTTGAGTACTTAAAAGGTGCCTATTTTTTGTTGAAAAATCTGCCTACGCACCCTGTGAAACAATTTGTGTTTTAAAAAAAAGATAAATAAACACTACGTAGATAGTGAGAGACGCAAAAAATTTTCTAAATTAGTTACAAGAGTTGTTGTAGCTGTGATGCAGAGGTTCACAATGATAACTTTTTATTTATCTAACAAACTTATATAACATTTCATACTGCGTAACTCTAATTATTATTTAATAAAAACCAACGTCATTCATGATCTGTGTTGTGAGAGCAGGAGCTAGGGTTTGTTTTAAGAATGCGTAGTAAACATCCCATAGTACTTGAAAGTCCTTGAATTTTGTTGGGAAAAAATCTGGGCCCACCAAAAAGTCCGTAAATTCTGTGATTGGGTCCTTGAAAAGTTTTTGATTTTTCTCTGAATAATTTTCAAAATAATAATAATAACATTTTCTACAAAAAAAAGGAAACTTCTAGCAAAATGATAGAAATTCGGATCACTCGTCTTAATTGCACAGTTTTCTTTATGGAAGTGCCACATGCACTAATTTTATAACGTGCGATTTTTGAAACTTTTTATATTATTTGCTAATGTGTGAAGATAAAAGTTTCATTCCAATTCGTAGAGCATGGAAGGTACTTCCCTAAATTCTGATATTTTTTTCCTTTCCAAATGATTAAAATCTGGTAAATTTTGATAGATGCAATTTATAATGCTATCAAATATGAAATGAAAAATAAATTTGCATTAACGCAATTTTCGAAAAGCTCCCATGAGTAAATTCTTGAAGATGAAAGGGGAATACATCATTTTTCACTCCTGTGTATGTCCTTGAAAGTCATTGATTTTTTTTTTTTTTTTTTTTTGAAAATTGAGTGAGAACCCTGTCTTAACATGCATTCATATAAGGCCATCATATGTACACATCCAACTCTCTACCAGGGGTGGAGTATTGGGGAGTTACATTGGGGATGTTTTCCGAAATTCTTAACAGACTTCTTCTAGAGCATTTATAAACCTAAAATATGCAATCAGACATGGATACAATTTATTTATTTGCTTCTAAAAAGCTCTTTTTCTTTTTAATTCCTCATCATTGTAAATTGTATCTTGTCTCTCATTTGCTATATCTATTGTTTTTCTCACAAGATTGAACAGGGGGAAAATGGCAAAAAGCAACTTTTTTTTTTTTGCAGCTGTTGACTATTTATTGCATAACTGAGATTTGTTTTATGCATTGCAACAACTAGCTGCTTTCGAAAGCTGAAGTGCCTTACTAGTAGATTAACATGTATCAGATTTCTATGCTATTCTGTGTATAACTCATTTAAGATTAATTCCTTCATATAATTGCCTGCAATATAGTTCAAATATAATTTTTTTTTTATTGTAAGCATCTGAATTGAGTTATCATGTTTCTAACATTGAATGGGAAAAACATTTTTCTATATCATTATTCATTTTAAGTTTTTTTTTTATTATAAAATAATTAATATATCTATTACAGTATTGTGTTTTAGGATTAAAATGCCCTTTATTGGTTTTCTGTCATTTGAAATTAATGTACAAAATATTATAAAAAATTACAACTTGGACTTGTGCTAATCTATAAGTATCGTAAGAAAAACGTTTATGGGTTAACATTTCGTAAGCATACTGGAAACAAGAATGCTTGATGAAAATTTTTCAAATGGACCCAAATTATTTGTCTCTTTTCCCTTGTGCCATTTTTTCCCCCTTTCTTTTGAAAAATAGAGTCGAGGAATTTTTTTTAACTTCCCTAAAAAACTGTTAACTAATAAAATTAAATATTGTGCAGAAACTTGTGGGCAGTTTAACCTTATTGGATTTTACCTTTCTTAATTACTTTATAAATGCATAGTATAATTTTCAAAAAATCTAGTTTTGATTGATAAAATAAGGTGACAGCTTTAAGAAGAGTTTGTTTAGACTTTTTAAAAATGAAATTTCTCCTTTTTTTTCCTTTTTTAATTTTAAATAAATCTATTAAGTATTATGTTCTTTCTAACAAATTTAAAAATTGCTTTTTCTTTAAGTCATTTTGTGTTAAACCCATAACGTTGCATTGCTTCCCCTGACACCTTTTTATATAATCCTTTGATACTTTTACAAAACAAATTACGATGCTAATTCTTCAGTTCTTTTGAATGCAGGTTACTTTACAATCAACTATATGTTAGATCTTTTCACTTTAATTATCTTCTATATTTTATTTTGTTTAAATAGCATTGAAGTAATAGCTTTGCTACTTGATTGTTTCCACAACTCTTCACACTTAGTTTAAAGGATAAATAAACTAAATCTTAGGTTTAAAAAAAAATTGGGGGGGGGGGGGTAAAAAGAAAATTACATTTCTGTTTGAAATTTATAACTTACATTTTTGTGAGTAAGATTCTGAAAAGAAAAAAAATTATCTCAAATAATACAATTTCCAAGAAGTTTTGCCTGGCATGAGCATTTTCAGAGTTAAACGTCAGATTGTATTGTAGTTAATGCAAAAAACCTTAATTTAGTATCATAAAAAGTTAAATTTTTAATGACGTTTATTACTTTTATATATTTTTTTATCATAAATAAAAAGCTGAAATAAGTACATATTTTTGTGCCAAAAAATTTCATGTGCTTTTTAAAAGACTATTCAAAATGATGAACTTTCTTTTAACTTATGCTTCTAAACCTTTAGTTTCATATTTTCAAAATAAAAAGAGTTATCAGTCAGAATCGGTATTTTAGCAGTATGTATGTTCGTGTGAGTAAATTGCTTGAATGGTCTTGTGAGTAATTTTGTTCTTTAAATTATTTTACTGTAAATATTATAATTCTAGATTGATTGTGATATACAGAAGAATGGATACTAGTTAGAAACCTAAATATATATAGTGCGGCTTTCAAGAGAACTCCTCCAGACCAGGAGTTGGCACTTGGCTACGCCTTCGTATCCGACGATACTATTTCGCCATTTTTCTGATAAGGATATGAACAATAATGAACAAGGTTGCTATTTGGCGATCGTATAGCAAAAATATTTATTTCGCAAACTTTATGTGCTATTTTTTTTAACATTAAATATTTCATAAATTTGATGATATTCTTCTCATTAAAGTGAAGAGTTTGTCCTTTTTGAGACATTTTGCTGGGAAAACAGCAGTTTTTTAATTAAAAATATATTTAATTAGTTGGAACAGTGGTTACCAACTGGCGACGCACGGAGCCTTTTTTTGTGCCCCCTCGAACTAAAATATATTAGTTGTCATTTTTTTCCAGACAATTTTCATAAAAAATCTATATGCGTTAAAAGTACTTTTCTTCGTTTAAAAAAAAAAACTTTATTTCTGCGTTTCTGTGAAATTTAGCACACCAACGAAGCAAAAAAAAAAAATTTTTTTTTCTCTGGTAAAAATCTACTTCTTATTTTAATTTGTAATCGAATACTTTTGTTTTGTACAACTTGATAAAAATCTAATAGTAATATTTAATGTTCCTTCAAACATAAAAGAGTCCTATATAAAATTTTGTTAAAGTTGTGCCCCGCCATTGAACTGGCGTTTTTAGTTGCGGCCCCTGGCCTCTTGTAAGTTGGAAACCCCTGAGCTAGAGTAATGAAAGGTATAATAGTAGATAATAAAGCAAAGTAAGTGGCTAAAAAAGAACTCACTGTTTGCGTTTGGTATGCATTAAGGGTTGTCTCATATTCAAGTGCGGAGAAGTTTCTCCTCTTACTCCTGTTCTGAAATGAACTCTGCGTCCGAGGAGGTGGAGCGAAGTACCAACTCCTGGTGAATGAGCTATACCATGATTACAAGGAAAAGTCACTCTGCAAATAGGGGTGTGGGGTGAATAGTTTTGTCTTGATCTTGGCATAGATTAGCGTGATTAAACCAATAGGCACCCCCATTAGAAATGTTCTCGCTTGATACTATAGCGCCAGACATTTAGTCTGGTGGAGTCATCCTCAAAGCCGCACAATACCTACCTGTGTAGTTATTGTTTTGATAAGCATTAAGTGTACAGTTACATTTTCCTTTGTTGTGTTTATAAGAAAATTATTTAATAGCAATTCATGTAGATCAACTGAAGTTGGTTATATTTGATTCGCTTCTGTAGATTGATGTTGGTTATGAATCAAATACTTGTAAACTATAAAACAGTGCCTTTGAAAATGAATTTAGTATTTGAATTAAAATGGATGCCTGTGCTTATGCATTGAGAAAAAAAAGCAGGTGTTTATAATCTTTATTCAATTTTTGTTAGTGTTAGTGCAGTGTTACCATTAATTGTTCTATATAAATAGGTTGTTGAAGCAATTGTTGCATAAAAATGCCTTTATGAACTTTGATTTCTGTTATTATATTTGTATGTTATTAAAATATGTGAAATATTTCACTAATTAAAGAGAAATAGGGTAGTAAAAAACATGCAATTCCCAATCTTCCCACTTAACAATGAGACTCCCATTAAAACCTTCTCTAATCATATTCTGGTGAGTTTTTCTCAAAATGTTTCAAGCACAATAACAAAAATGTATTACAGCCTCTTATTGTATGATGCCTTGATTTTTTTTTTCTTGAGTCTTGTTGCAATTATGCATCAATTATTTTTATAATTGATATATCTAATCAAACATTTGAGGTAGATAAATTCAGATCAATATGTGTAAAATCATATTAAATTTTGTGATAAGCCAACATACTAAAACCCGATTCCAATATGTTAAATGTTGGATAATTATATGTGTTTTCTTTTGGAAGGCGTAAAAAAGCGGGTCTTAATTAGAATAATGCTCCAAAACGATAATTATCTGCTATATTTCAATATTGGGGCTACGGACATGCTAAACTTGTTCAGGACAGTGTCTATGGGATTTACTATCTAGAACCTGTCCAGAACTTGGAATTCGGAAAAAAATTCTCGAACTCTATTTTTTATTAAATTTTAAATTCCAACTAAACTGAAATACTATGATTCATTGTATTTTTATGATTTTATTAATAAATACAGGGTATCTGCGCACCTGGAAAATCATAAATTTCGGTATTGAACAAAATTTGTCATGATTTTAACTATTTTTTTTCTAAAAAATCACGGAAAGTTGTAGATTTAGGTCGCCGAAAAATCTAATTTTTAAAATGGAATTTATCCACTCTCCCCAATTTTATGGTGTTCCAAATATCTGAATTTGTAACTAAATCCCCTTAACCCAGAGTCTTATTTTATTAAAATATGAAATGTTTTTATCATGTTCTTTAAAAATTCTGGTGTTTTTTCAAAAAATGAAAGAAAAAACATCATTTCTAGAACGAATTATCTTTTAAACTTTTGTGATTTCAGAATTTTTGTTATTTTTATTTTTTACTTTATCAATTTATAATTCTAGCTGAAGCAAGCCAGTCATTGGCGAATTTTTTTTATTCCGAAATGAGAACAGAAAAATCAGGCGTATTTTTTTCCCTTTCCAATGAACAAGAAAAGTATCTTTAAAATATAATTCTGCAAAAAAAAGGGAAAAAAATTATTTGCTTTTGTATTTTTTTCAGCTATTTTATTGCTTCAACTCTTTCTTTACTCTGTTTTGTAAATTTAAAATCTATAAATATGAAGATGCAGAGTATAACAGTTTTGGTTATACCTATCATTTCAATTAATGTTATTATAATTCTTTTTTAAATTTATTGTCGTATTTTTGTCGGAGAGAATAGTAACTTCGTTAAGTCATGAAAAATCCTTGGAATTAGTCATGGAAAGTCATGAATTTGAAAATCTAAAATGTAGCAGATACCTTGTATAAAAAATCTTTTTTAGCTCAGCTTATTATATGTTTACTAACAATTCATACTTTAACAAACAATAACAATTTAGTCCAGTACTTGAATGGTTCTGTTTCGTTTCGATAACCTCCGCTCTCGGGGTAAGACTGCCGATATAAAGACGATTTAGAATATCAGGATAAAGAAAAACAGGGCTGATTGTGCTCCGGAAAAATCCTGATTTCCGGATTTTTCGCTAACAGTGATCCGGAAGTTTCCGGAGATCGAAAGTCCAGATGTTTCAAAAAATCATTGATCACTTAAGTTTCCGGAAATCAAATTTTTAAACGTAGAACTTAAAAACACAGTTTATTTAATTTGTTTGTAAGGGAGAGCCACAGAGATACTTTATAAGCTTATATTCATGATTAATATTCATTTTTTATCACTAAATAGTTGTTATAATCATAAACTCAAAAAAAAAAAAGACATATTTGTAAATTTTAATTACTTCTCTAGGTCATCATAGGTATGTGTAAATGGTATAGGTATGTGTAAAATTTTAAATATATTTTTAGTAAACTAAGAAATATTGAGAAAAAGGAAAAAAAACCTTGTTTAAATTTTTTTCTAATTTTTCAATTTAAACTTTTTTTTTTCAAATTCAGGAAATTTTCCAGAATTTTGACTTGGGCTCACAATCACCCCTGGAAAAATGAACAGGAATCAAGAAAGAAAAAGTTGTATTGCATTGTCTCGAGGGGAAAAAAGATAAAAACCTAATCTCAAAGCAAAGTGACCAAAAAGAAAAAAAGTATGAAAAACCAATCCAACAAAATAGTTAAATCAGAAAAACCTAAATCCTTCATTTCTGTTACTTCCGATGAAGACTAAAAAAAACACTTTAGATATTGATTGATTATATTGTAATAATGTAATTTTCTAACTCCAAAACAAGTAAAATAAAAAAAAAAAACAAATTTGAAAGTCAATTCCTACTTAGGTCAATAAAGAAAAATTTTATTTTAGTTATTTTTGTTAAATAATTACAATTTTTCTCCCAAAAATAACTAAAATTATTGAATTAATGTTTGAAAATTTTATTAGCATCAAGTGTCATCCACTAGAAATTTAAAAAATGTATTTGAACTTGAGTAGATGAATAAATGTATTAACGATTTGATTTATGTATTAACGTAAATCATGATTTATGATTGATTTATGTATAACGTTGTAAATGTATTAACGATCTAATGTATTAACGATTGAAAATTTGAACAAGATATATAAATGCAATATGTATATAGAGTGTGAACTAATAGTAGGAATTGGAAGAAAAAAATATGCGTGGTATCAGACAACTATAAGAGTATCAATTTGGTGACGTTTACCACACGTGTTACCACGTGATGTTCTTTATTGAATTTATCTGACACAGTGAATATAAAATAATTAAATGCACGCAATAAACTTTTTGTTGTTGTTCAAATATAGAGCTAGCTTTAAGTTAGAAATTATCACTGATGCTATTTTTAAAATATGTGGAAAACTGAATCTCTTATACAGTACAGAACCCGTTATCCGGAAATCGGAAAACCAAAAAACCGGAACGAAAACCGATAAATTTTCCCGCCATTTTTAAAAAATTTTTTTCTTTTTCCTCTTAAGATTTTAGGATTTTTCTTTCTTTTTTGAAAGATGTTTACCTTACCATCATTTTGGAAATAATTATTAGTGTATTACTTCATCATTTTTCTTCTTTTTAAGATTATTTCCAAGTATTTTTCTTTTAGTTGGGTTTAACAATAAAAAAACGGCTTTTTGCAGCGATTCAGAAAACCGGAAAAATCAGTTATCCGGAATATCGATGGTCCCGATCATTCCGGATAATCGGTTCCCTACTGTAGTAAGATTTAAAAGAGTGACTAGCACTTAACCCATCAGAAAATTTAATTTCATTTTCTGCTCATCCCTATTTAATGAATGAATTAATATTTGAAAAAAACTGTATTAACATCAAAGTGTCATCCACTAGAAGTTTTAAAAAAAAATGTATTTGAAGTTGAGTGGATGAGTAAAAAGTATTTTATGAACGATTCAAAATTTGAACAAGATAATAGGGAGAGCGTGAACTAATAATAGGAAGGTAAGGTAGTAAGGAGAGAAGTGTTTTTGCTGTGCCAAAAACAATGAAGGTAGTAAGGAAGTGAATTTCATTCATAATATTCTTAAATTGACTCAAAATAAAAATGTCTGCTAATTTTTGGTTCAAATTCTAAACTTTCCATAGAGTCGCACTAGTGGGTTAAGATAAGGTGATTTGACTTTTTCAAAAATTTTAAACAGCTAAACGATGATTAAATCAAATCTGACAGTTTATGGATCGGACATTATAGCCCAGTCTTACCCCTATATTTCTGTGATGCAAACTAAGTACATTTTTGTTGTTGTTGTCTTTTTTGTAATGGTTTAGCATTTATCACATAAAACTAGGTTTCGATACCTACTTAGGGAGAGATTAAGACAGAAAAATTAGAACCAGATATTTTTAATTCAATCGTTTTTTTTTTCTTCCTTAATATACACATTTAATAATCATTAAATTAATAAGTTGTATCATACTATAGATTTATTACTAATTTACGAACCTTCTACAATTTCTTTGTTTATATTTCTACAATGAACGGAAGAGTTTTTCTTAACTAATTAGGTTTTAGTTTAAAATCAGTGTGACAAAAAGGTTGTCAACAAGATAGTTAAAACCCTGGTTTCATCATTGTGTCCAAATCTAGTAAGCCCTGGTGTAAACTGTTAAATCTATTTAGATTATATGTGATAAATGATGCCCATTTATAGCCTCTTGCAAGCACTACAAATATTTCTTATTACCCTATTTATCTTAGTTATTAATTTCTTGTTATTATATCAAGTTGGTACTTTCATTTTTTATTAACATTTTGCAATGTATGTGATAAAATTCAACCAGAATGTGGATCATCTGGTGCAATTTACAATGTGTCTAAAATGACTCAATGTTGATATTAACTGTGTAGTTAACATTACAAATTTTAATACTTGTAGCTTAAAATGCAAATAAAGATAGATGACTTAATTTTTTGGAGAAAAAAAAATATGAGTTGTCCTTCACTGCAGTATTTTGAATCTTTCTATTCTTGAAGGTGCGTGAACAAAACGAAAAAAAGAGAGAAAACAGAAGAAACGTACCTAAAACAAAAATATTAAAAAATAATTTTAGCTTCCTTTCAACTTTGCAATGTACAGGTAATACTTTTACAATCGGCATAAAAGCTTCAATCATTTGAATAATCCAATTCTAAGACCCAAGGCCTACAATCATTCATAATGTGAATTATCAGAGCCATAAGAGGTTAATATCACGGAAAGCAAACAGACACAGCAACTCTTGTTAGAAGAAATTTTTGGTTAAGGTGATGTTTACAGCATTAGTATTTCTTTCCTTTCTCCAAATATGACTTATTTTCATTAGTAACTTTAACTTTCATCTAATAGTGGATAATAAACAAGTGCATTAGGACATACAGTCCCTGGATATATTATTAGACGCACTATAAGCTATATTGATTACGCTCCTGTATCAATTGGTTAACATTGTAATGCAATATGTTGAAAATAAATACAAATAGGATGTATATAAAAAATCTCCTGAATAAAAACCCATCACATGTATGTTTAAATATAAAAGTACTGCCTATAAACTCGTGCAAAACATGTCATTATTAAAACACTACAGTGCGTCTAATAGTTTGATCTAATTATCTAGTAAACTAATATAATGCTTGATATAATAATTATTCTATAATATATTGTCTAATTTATCCAATTGACAAATTTATATTATATATCGTCTAATAGTACCGGTATATCTGTATAGTATAACCTGATAATTAAGATTTTACATAGAATCTTATAGTGCGTCGAAATAATTTCGCCAGGGACTGTATCTAACCAGTTATATAATCAGAAATAGTTAATTATCAAAAATGAACAACTGTTACAAATTTGATGTGTGAAAAATGAACATTTCATGTGCAGAGCTGCCAACTCTACTGGATTTTGCTAGTTTCTCCTGATCTACTGGTTTAATGAAAATTCTCCTGGTTTCAGTACATTTTAGAAAATTCCTTAAAATTGGGTAAGTTTTCCAAAAAAAAAAATCCCTACAGAAATAGAATTTTTGCATGGATTATTGTTTGCATGAATATTTAAATAAGTATTACTAATGTATAATGAAGTGAGCTTCAATTAAACAAATCAGTTTAAAACTTTTTTTTGTTCTAAAATGTTCAGTTTATTTTTATTTAGAACTCATTTTTTAAATTAAGGAATCTTAATGATTTTTTATGAATTAAATGCCTATAACTATTCAAAATTATGAGTAAACATAATTCACAACATTTCAAGCATATTTGATGCCAATCATGACAGGAAAATATTGCAATTTTTCTTTTCTTTTTTTTTACTGTAAAAATCCGTAAAATTCCCGATGCGTAAATGATTTGGTACATTATGCAAATCTGGATTTTTCCCATATGCATTCGAAGAAAACCTAACACTACTTGAAAAAAGTCTCTGATACAAAAATTTTTGAAGTTAAACTTATAAAAACTGAACAGAAATATTTATAACTTTTCATATAACACTAGAAATGTTACAAATTTTTAATTGATCCCTTATTTTAACATTTGTTTCTATTTAAAATAAATATAAACAAACAAATGACAAATATAAAAATACAAACTTTATTAAAATGTTCTACATTTAAATAAAAAAGTTATTTTAGAAAAACAATCAACAATACTAGGCAACACCTTAAAATAAAAGTACAACAACTTTTTTGTTCCACACGGGCTCTTAATTAACAACAGCTGATGAGGCCATCAAATTCAATCCACATGTTCCATCACCACGGTAGACTCGATAATAACCCTAAAATCATTTGTCAGACATTTAAACTTTGTCCAGGTTAAAATTATACAAATGGAGTAGTAAGCAATGGCTATACTTAAGACATTTTTAAAAAAATTGATAAGTGCAAAACTCATTATAGTTGAGGAAAAAGTTAAGATATTTTTCTAATTAATACAAACGTTACAGAATTTTTAAAGTTATCGATTAAAGTTAACAGACAAAAGAAGGAAGAAATTGATGGTTAGTTAAAATGCAAAAGGAAGAAATGGATGGTCAGTTAAGGCAAAATTATCAGTAAAAAAAGAAAGGTAAGGCGATTTTAATGTATTTACTCCCTATTTTATTATCTTAAGTTGTGTAATCAAAATATAGACTTGTGTATAAACTGCCTAATTTATTTTTTAAAACATGAAGAAAAAAAATTTGTTTTTGAAAACAACAAACTGAAATATCAAAGGCGTAAACAGTGAAAAGCACATTCAAATTTAAACTGACCCTTAATTTTAATTTCACTTTTTCTATATTTTGATATATGATTATACTTTTAGAACTTAAGAGAACTTTTTAAGCAAATCGAAAAATCTCTGGATACAATTGCGAAATTCATTTAACCAAAGGCAATTCCATGTAAAAAATAATTTTTTATTATTGTAGAGTAAATCAAAAACTTTTAAATAATATCACTGTGTGAATTTTATTTAGCAAAGTTTTAACAGTGAATGTGTTTCTGTCTATGACAAAGTAGCAAATTATGTTAAAGTACTAGATGTTACGTCAGCGTAACACTATTTATGGTTCCACTCAAAAATTTCTCTGCTGAGTTGAATAGAAAAAAATAAGCAAAACTTCTACTTTAAATGCAAAACTCAATTCTGAATTTTTAAAATGCAATTCAAATTTAAACTGTTATGTCAGAGTAATTATTGCATCAACAGAAAGAATCATTTGTAGTCAATTTTAAATTCCATTTATACATTGAAAGAAATGGTTCAATATTTACCTGTTCTCCCCAAGAGGCACCCCAACTGTTCTTTATAATCCAGAAAGGAAGAGTCTTTTTAAATATCGGATACGCTAAAAAAATAATAAAACAAACAAAAATTAATTTCAAAACATTCATAATTACTTTAAAATTACGGATACAATAGCAGGGTGTGTAGCCAAATCTTTCAACAAAAAATAAGGACCTTTTAAGTCCTTTTTAAGCACTTAAAAAATATTTTTAAGCGCTATATACATTAACAAGCTGCAAAATAATTTTCAAAGACTTTACATGATCGTGATAAAATAACTAGTTTCTGACAAAGAACTCTTTTCTTGATTTTATTAGCCAACATAAAAATATCGAAAGATTTTTTGGTTCGATTTCAGAGGATAAAAATAAAGCCTGAAATTAAGAATATCTTGAAAAATGCAGCAGAGAGTGCAAGAATCCTTCATACTGAATCCAGTTCAGTATGTGGACATGCAAGTATTTCATCAAACATGTAAAATGATTGGCGCTTTCATAAGCTACGAACCGACGGTCTGCCGAATTTGAATACAGTTTGAAGGAATTGTGAAAACGTTCATGAGTACAATGTGAAAATCAAGCTTTTGTGTAAATCTCATTTTTAAAAAGGGATAATTAAGCACTTTTTAAAAACACCCTATAAAGAAAGCACCATTAAGGGCTTTTAAAAAACGAAAAGCAAAAATAAACACTTTTTTAAAAAGCTAAACACCATGGAACTGCAAAGTCCAAGAAAAAGAATGAAAATATCACAAGTTTTAACTTTAAAATAAAAACTATTACAATGCTTCTCCTTAAGAGTCACAGGGTTGCATGAATTTAACACCAATATACTAATAATATGGCAAAACCAAATTTTGGGGTTGTTACTTTAGTTAGAAAAACCATTTTTAACTTTCAATGACTGACCTACCTACATTATATTGCTCTCTTAACAAGTAAAATGTGTATTGTGCTTTACAAATCACCTGATGAAGATGGATTGTTAATGTTATACTATCAAAAAATATTGGCTTTCAAATAATTAACTATACGAAATTATTTGCATTCATAAATATTCTTATAAACAAGGCAACGAACTTACTGTGAACACCATAGCCAACAATCAAGACACCATGATCAAGGTTGCTTGGGTCGCAGAGGAACTTCCATGGGTGAGAGATTCCACCATAGTAAAACTGTAAAAGATATAAATTTTTATTTACACAAGAAACTTTTTTTTTTTCAATGATTATACAGTAAAATCTCAATTGTCCAAAATTCAGGCAAATTTTGGATGCGTGGATATTCAAGAGTCGGAAATCTCTTACCTTATTTTCTGGAAAAAAATATTACTTCTCAATAAAAACAATCAAATTATTGCTATCGACAGTAATAAAATATTAATAATGATAAGGGGGAAATTAAAATATTTGTCTATAAAAATTAATGATAAATAAAATTGAGAAAAACTAAAATTTGAAAAAGGAAAAAAGCACAAGAGAGGAACATAAAACAAAACCATCTGTTTTCATTAGCACTCCGTGTTTGACATTAGAGCCACAGTTTCAGTAAGTACACACAATGCAACTTAAATCTAAATTTTAACTATTTTATTTACTTTTTTAAAAATTATGTTAACAAAATAATCACGGAGTGGCTTAGTATATTACATATCTAACTTTTCAGACAATCGCTAAATGATATTCAATTCAATAAATGAAATTCCAACAAGTAATAAAGCATATTTATGAAAACTGCATAAATGCCTAGATTTTACAAAATGATATAAATTTCATGACAATTGTTGCATAATGTACTAAATATTTTACACATAGGGTTTTTTATAGTCATCAATATAGAAAGACCGCAATATTCTCCAGTCATGATTGACATTAAACAAGCTAAAAATGTTATGTATTATGTTTACTCACAATTTTGGATAGTAATAGGCATTTAATTCATCTAAAATAGTTTTTAAAAACAAGGATTTTTTAAATAATGAAAAAAGGGAGTTTTGGCTAAAAATAAACTGAACATTTCAGAACAAAAGAAAAATTTTAAACTGATTTTCATAAATGAAGCTCGCTTCATTGTGTATTAGTAACACTTATTTAAATATTCAGGCATGCAAGAATCTGCCCAAAAATTCTATTTCAATAAGGATTTTTTAAGGAAACTTTCTCAATTTTAGAAAATTTTCTAAAATGCACAAAAACCAGAAGAATTTGTATTAAATCAGTTTTTATTAATATGCATTTTGACCAAGAGAAACTAGTAAAATCCAGTCGAGTTGGCAGCTATTATAAATTCATGTCACCTGAGGCAACCTAGCAAAAAAGGACTGTAGATGTCTTTTGAATGACAGCATTATTTGAATTCACTTGATTAATTCATTGATTTGATTATTCTTAAAAAAAGTAACAGTAATACAGTTAGGAAAATCGAATCGAACGCTTGTCTATTTTAAATACATATTTTGAGCTATGTCCCTTTTCTAACATATAAGCTTTGTCCATTTTCTTAAATACACATTTTGAGCTATGTCCCTTTTCTTATTTAAGCTTTGTCCCTTTTCTTACATGAGCATTCTCCATTTTCTTAAATATGCGTTTTGAGCTATGTCCCTTTTCTAACAAAAGCATTGTCTATTTTCTTAAATACATAATTTGAGCTGTGAATAAAAAAAAAAGTTTTCGGGGTGCAGCGGAACATACCTGCATAGCATTTGCATTAATTCCAATTGCAATAGGTCCATTCTGCACCAACCACTGTGCCATTTCTAAATAAATAATAATTAAAATTAATAATAATAAATGATTTCTAAATAAATCACTTCATAAATTGTGTTTTTTATTTTATTGATATTTGAGAGGCATGCATACCTGTTTCATTTGAAGAAATCGTGACTGATCCATTGATGTAAACTTTTACTTTAGACTTTGAAAACTCACATTTTTCACCTTCAGCCTCATAGGGATAGTCTTGCTCTTGTTCTAATCCACCTACAACACACTTTAAAAATTCACTTCACAATGAAATAAAAATTAATTTTGAAATAACAATCATTTCGCAAATTTATATCTAATACAAGTATCCTCCAATAAAAGTTATTCATTTTTCATAGTTAACGTTATTATTGTCAGTTTAACTTTTATAATGAAAGATAATGTGGTACAGTCAAGTGATAAAATAAGATACAAAACAACAAAAATACTAACATTTTAAGGGCATAATTTTATTTGATAACCATCGTTGAACAGCCAACCGAATTTTTCGGGTTTACGACTACTAACGTTCAACTCCGTAGCCTTGTAATTTTCAACCCAATCCAGAAAACAAGGGAATTCCTGGATAAGTATTGGGGGAAATTTGCCTTCATGGAGGACTTTTTGATGTAACTAACTTGTATTTGCTCTACATGGAGAGGAAAACAACGAAACCCTCCCACAGTTAGTCCGACAGCAAGGGGACTCTAACCTTAATCCGTCTACCACTGAGGATATTTTGCGTCAGCACTGTGGCCGGTGTGAGCTGGGTGCAGAATTTGTATTGACCAGCCATCACTGGGATTCGAACCGGGTTTACCTCATTTTTTTTCTCTTCCAGACGTGGACACGTACCTAGGTTTGCAAAACCCTTAACCGTATAGTCCACGTCTGGCCGACAGTCTAGCTCGCACTAGCTGGTTCACCTCATTGGAAGACGAACGCTCTATTCCCTGGCCGTCACGGCTTTAAGGGTGTAATTGGCTCTGATTTCATTTTAACATACCACAATACATGGCCACAAATAGTTCTTCTTGTTGATAATTTTCTTGAAAGTGAAAATATTAGCCTGATGAATGGAAAAATTAGATCTCCTGAATAATTACCACAATAAGAAACACTGCAATGGCTCAATAGAGCTGCGCTGGCTCGGGGGATAGAGCGTTCGCCTTCCAATGAGGTGAACCGTGTTTGAATCCCAGTAGTGGCTGATGGATACGAATTCCGCATCCAACTTGCACCGAACACAGTGTTGACGTGAAATATCCTCAGTGGTAGACGGATCATGAGTTAGAGTCCCCTTGCCGTCAGGCTAACCGTGGGAGATTTTTCTCTCCATGTGACTCAAATGCAGGTTAGTTCCATCAAAAAAAAGTCTTCCACGAAGGCAAATTTCTCCCAATGCTTGATCCAGGAGTTCCCTTCATTTCTGGATAGGGTGCAAAATTACAAGACTACATAGTTGAACATTGTACCATGTGTGAACATTGTGAGTTGTAAACCCAAAATCTGGGTCTGATGTTGAACAACGGTTATAAAATAAAATAAACACTTATTATGCGTTATTTCCCAAATAAAATCATAGAGTGATACATCACACCATTCAGAATAGACTGGGAGAGGCCCATACCTTTACTGACCCTTTTTTAAAATTATTCCGAAACCCCTTTTTCATATCTTCAGGCTCCAATGAATGTTATGTATGACCACGCATTTAGCATAATAGCTGTTGGATGGTTATTTTGTTGGTATTATATTAAGCTGTGTTAAAACCGAATTTCATTTAAATTTGTTCTAATGATAATCCACAAAATCTGAAAATTCTCTTAATTTTGAAAACTCGTATACATATATATATATATAATCCCTATATTTGATTTTATTACAGTGCAACCTGGTTGGTCAAAAACTTGGCTACTACACCAGGTTTTTAACCAGATTTAAAAATAAAATAAAATAAAGAGAGTTTATCAATCAAGAAAAATTACTAATAATGTTAGAAGAAATAATATTACAAAAAAATTATTATAAGAAATTAATAATACAAGAAATTACCAAATTTCATTTAAATTGGTTCTGATGATAATCAACGTAAATCAGAAAATTCTTTTAATTTTGAGCACCAATATATAGTTCCTTTATTTAATTTTATTACAGTATTTTCTACTAAGCCAGGTTTTTGACCAGATTTAAAAATGATATAAAATGAAGAGTGTTTGTCAGTCACAAAAATGACTAATAATATTACAAAAAATGAAGTACTTGCCAAGGCGAATAATTTCTTTATAAGCATTAGTCTGCAATCCTCCATTGCATCCTTGATCTACTTTATCACAATCCACTAGTTCTGAAAGTAAAAAACAATAATTTGTATTTAAGGGGTCACAGTACCTTTGCAACAATTTTTTAAAATAAAGGTATAATCATTGATTTTGAGGATGCTTTACATGCTCATTTAAGTTATAATCAATAATTTATCTTCAAAAAGTAATTAAACTGTTGAATTTTTTTAAAATTTTAAAAAAAGTTGAAAAAATTCTAAAATTTTAAATCCCTAAGGCTTTTTTATTTTAACATATTTTCAAAAAAAGTTTTTTTCATAGTGCTTGCAATATTTATCTTAATAATTTTGTGCATTCATTTGTTGATAATTCAATTAGAATATTTTTTATAGATTATTTTGTAAAAAAGTAGAAAAAAAAGTGTAAAAACTCCTGTTAGGTATATATAACATGACGTAAAAATTGTAATACCTCATAAAACGCTTATTCCATGCACAGTTCAAATAAGTGTATTATCCTCAAGATAAAAAAGTTTACTTTAAAGCTCTATCTTAAATAGAAAAAATTCCTTAGGGATTTAATTAAGATTAAGACACAAAATTATCACCTATGCGAAAAAGCACTTTAAAGTCAGACTGCTGAGCAAGTTTCTGTATTAGAACAATTTAAAATCATTCATAACTTTTTTAAAAATGTAGATAGAGAGATGAATTTTTTTCTGTACATTTGAAATACTTTGAAGTTTTATTATAAGCAATAAAAANCTACTTTATCACAATCCACTAGTTCTGAAAGTAAAAAACAATAATTTGTATTTAAGGGGGAAACATGTATGAACAAGTGAACTTGGGCACTCCGTTGATTAACAGACTTACTCCCTCCCATTAAAACATTTTAGTAAAATATTATCACCTTAACTATTTTATTGAAATAATTTGCTTAAATTATGCAAGAAAAAGAATTAATAGCAACGTATTTAGCTGTAATAATTTTTAATGAACGTTGTAAAGAGTTATTGACAGTCTTGGAACAATTAGAAATAAATGTAAGCCCAGCAGCCAAAGAATATGCTCCAGATGAAGATGAAAGCATAATTTTGGATGCTATTCTAGAAACAGATAAGTCACTTGAAACAGCTGAAAGAAGAAGACTAGCACTTGAAACAGCTGAAAATGATGGAGAAGAAGCATCTTATGAATCTGGTATTGATGCAATATAGTTAGGTGCAAAATTTTATACATTTATATGGATTCTTGAACACAAAACTTTTAACTCAAAACAAAGTTTCTCTTACTTTTTGAATCTATAACTTGTACAAATTTCAACCAATTTACTTCAAATTTTGACAAAAAGTTTACAACAAATATAGTTTTCATTGCACATAAGGATTTTTTTGATTGGGTTGACTTTTGTTTGAGTAATCCACAAAAAAGTAACTTATTTTATGCATTTTTTTTTCTCAAAACTCTGCCTTTTTGTGAAAAAGAATTTTTTTTTTTAAAAAAAAATACTACTTTCATAGAATTTAAAACAAATCAAAACCGAATCAATTTTGGAAGATTTTTTTCCACTTATAAGTACAGCAAGTAATGGATAATTTTAATATATAAGCTATAAACATTGTATTATATAAGCGCTAATTTTTTTTAATTTTTGTATTAGTCACATGACAAAATGAAGATTAAAATGTGTACAATAAGATTTTTAAAAAATGTATTATATTTATCACAATCGTAGTAAAATTCATTAAAAAATCCCTTTTTTTTTACAAGCTGCTACTCAGTAGAAGCTTGTAAAAAAAAGTAATCCTTAAATATAATCCTTTACGCTGTATCCCCTTGATAATATACCCCTTCCTTAAATCCCTTACAGATTTATCCCCTTAAGGGTAATAAAAATTGATTCCAAACTTTATTTCTTTGCTTAACATTCAAACTTGAAATAAAATGACGATACAACATTATCTGATTATTCTCATAAATTAGGCTGGATGCTTTTGTGAACAACTTTTTTAAACAATTACAATGATGCATTGCGCATAAAAAATATTATGCAACATCCGTAATAAATTAGATCAAATAATTGCAATATCAAGTATTAAAAAAAAAGATGCAGTTTTAATTTATCTCTCATACAGCTTGCGTAGCCAGATTGTTTTACAAAAATATAAGCACCTTTTAAGTACTTTTTAAGCACTCAAAAAATATTTTTTATCACTTTCCAAAAAATAAATTATAATTCGGATCTGTGCAGTGATAAAAATTATTTTCTCCTATTGTTTAAAATTCTTAATTTATTAGCATAAAAATCAATAAAATTCAAAAACTTTACATAATCATGATAAAATAAATAGTTTCTGATAAATATTGCAGAGAAAATTGTGAAAAACATGAATTTTTTGTAATTTAGAAGGACAATTGGCACTGCAAAGAAATATCTTTTTGAAAGAGAAAATTAATCACATTTTACAAACCCCGAATAAATAAAAAAAGCAGCTTTGAGGGCTTTTAAAAAAAGTAAATTAAAAATAAGTATCTTTAAGCACTTTTTAAAAATGCTACGCACCCTGTCATAAATGAGGATAGAAAAATCTTTCTTTTTCTTTCCTCAGCAGTTTTTTCCATCCCCCCATACTAACAAATGTGAGAGGAAAAATCTGAAAATATGGTGATAATCTGCAGAACCTACGCTGAAAAGCTTCAGCTATCAGGCTATGAACATAAATGCACTCCAGAGGCTTCTAGAGACAATGTCCTCACAAAAACAGACTGTAATCCATGAAAAAGAAGATTTAATAAAATATTAAAATTTTAATTCTGAAAATTGTGCACAGAATAATAATGGACTTTAAAGTAACGTGTTTGTTGCATTAAATTATATATCTACAAAAAATTATACACTTCAACGATAAAATAGGATACTGAAACTTGTAGCATCAATACTTTTATTAATTATAGGTGTACAGTGCACCAAAACAACCCTAAATAACTTTTGATTTAATGATTGGATAATCACGTTCTAGTACTCAATCTTAATGGTTCGAGGGGGTGAGTTCAAATTTGCTAATTAATTAGTGCAGGCAAAAATTTAAGTCACGAACTCAGCCACAAAAACGTTCTTTCTCAGAATAACGTAACATATTATCAACGTATTTGGATTTCTGACCCTCAAAATATAGGGGGATAGTCACAATCTGTGAAATATGGTCCCCATAATTTGATCAGAAGAGCAATCCAAAGTTTGGACCGCTAAATGTTAATTTTGCCATATCTCGAAAAAAAAATTTAGCGAATTGAAGCATTTTTGCACAGAATTATAAGATTTATTTATCCATAGATAATTCCATGCAAAAAATAAGTTTTAAATAAATATTTATTATTTTATTAAATAGCAGAAAAAATTTTGAATTGTAAGGTATACAATTTTTTGCATTATTTTTAAGTATATAATTTTACATGGCAAAATACAAAATTTGAGTGAAAACATTAAGGGGTTTAACATTGAGGATGAACATGAACATTAAGGGGTTTAAACTTTAGATCGCTCTCCTGACCAAACTATGGGGTTCATATTTCCCAGATTTTTCCCCATATATTTTGAGGGTCAGAAATCAGAATCCGTCAAAAAAGGTATGTTTATTCAGAGAAAGTAAGTTTTTTTTATGTCTGATTTTATAACTTAAAATACTGTCTGCACTAATTAATTAGTATATTTGAAGTCATCCCCTCAAACTATCAAGATTTAAACCTAGAGCGTGAAGATTCAATCATTACATTAAAAGTTATTCAGGGTGGATCATTTTTTCTTTTTGTGCACTGTACATTGGTTCTATTATTCATTTATTGAGAAATAATTCATTTATTGAGATATTGAGAAATAATTCCAAGAAAAGAAGAAAAAATAAACCTTGTTCTGATAGGGAAACCAAAGCCTTCTTTTTCAGTGCCCACTGTCCTTCAATATTTCCAGTGGTAGAAAATGCCCAGCAAGATCCACACTGTTGTTGATTTTTAACTTCAGTTATTATTTTTTTGTCCCGCCAGTCAAATGAATCAGGGATGCTAATTTTTGGAATTTCAGCTGAAGGTGGCATTTCATTTGCATCCATAAGATCTGGGCGTAAGCCTAAAGCATTTCGCTTGAATTCTTCCCCTACAATAGACACAAAAATCACATCTTCAATACAAAGTAGAGACAAATTATACAAAGACGAATAAATTAGGTAATTAATTCTAAAACAAATTTTATTTGTTCTACCTCTGAATATAGATGTAAAATACCCAGATTCTTGTAACTTGGGATAAATACCTTAAATTCTAAAATACCTACCTGGGTATCTATGAATTTTGTTGAAAATCCAATGATCAGGTTTTTCTTTTGGGTTTTACAAAATTATATATATTTAAGGTACAATTAAGTTTTGTTTACACTGTCAATAGTTATTTACTAAGATTAGTTATTTATTAAGAAAAATTCCTTCAATTGAACATTGAAATCATGATATTTTAGCTTTTATTTGAGAATGAAAATATTTGCTTTTTTATTCAATTTCACTCAACAAGGAAGATACTCAACTTTAAAAAATACTAATCATGACAACAAACAGCAGGTCTTTTGTTGAAAGGTTGTACAATTGAGTATAGGATTGTTTTGTTGAACGAAAAAAAAAAACTTGACTCAGTCAAACTTTTCCAACAAAATAATGACAAATAAAGCAGCTCAGGAAGTTTATTTTTAAAAAAACAAAACTTTTGAACAGTTCTTCTCTTGATAATATATTTCACATTTTTATACATAAGTACAATAAAATAGATTCAAAATTTAATTATTATAAATTATCTTTTTGAAATACATAAGTATTTTCATATGCTGAAATATAGTGTAAAAAACTTATAGAAGAGTTGAATATTAAATACTAGTGGTATAACTATTTGCTTTATATATTGCTTATGATTTTGTTTAACTTTGAACTTTTTTATTTTACTTGATTATTTTACTTTTCTTTAAAATTATTTGAAAATAAATACACTAAGTTAACTTCCTTGCTAATTTCGTACTTAAAAAAATAATATTCTCAATTTTCTAAGATGGAGTACTCAAAGTCATGTTATTAATTGTATACCAATTATTAAAAATCAATTACTAAAATAAATAATGCTGGGAATTTAAAATATGTTTTTTAAATTAAAGCATAAAACTTCAATGGCATTTTTTCTATAATGAACAAATTTTTATAGCAAAATGTAGTGGTAGTTTTTTCATAATTTGAGAGGTTAAAATATGCTTAATAATTACTATAAATTAAATTATGAAATCTGACATAAAATCATAAATTTTAAAAAATTCTTTCAGTGCCAGTTTAGGTGAGAAAACATTTAATAATTTACATATTGTGTGATAATTCAACTAATTATGTGAATACAAAAGCTTATAAAACTCATTGTTCACTTATATTATACATAATTTCATTTAAACCAGACTTTTAAAAAAAAAATTTTTTTCAATTTAATTTAATTAGCGACTTGATTTATTCATATTTCTGAATCACATAGCACAAGTTTTTTTTTTAAATTTCCTATTATTAACAATTTTTATACATTTTTAAGTAAATTGGATCACTGATTGCCTATAAATTACATTGGTCTATTTAAAAAATGTGGTTTTGATATGCTGTTGAATAAAATTCAATTTTTTTAAAACATTACACTAGTCTCTTTAAATGAAATTCTTATGTTACAGTAAGATTATTTTTTATTATAATTAGATTTCTTTAAATTTATATTTAGATTATTTACCTGTCCAGTCAGCGAAGTGTGTTAAACCATATCTTGCAGTTCCTTTCTCATGGTCATTCAGAAATTTGATTTTCTTTAAGTTTTCTTGAAAGACTTTGAATCGACCCATTTTTTCTGTAATAAAAAGAAAAAGTTTTTAAAAAAAGCACATTTTCTAATGCAAACTTCAAAACATTCCATCAGGCTTACCTCTTTCATCTTTGTATTCTTTTCCATGCCTGGCAATGAAATCATCAAAAAGTAATTTTTCTGCATAATCATGGTGAAGATTCACGATGGGGGACTAAAAAAATAAGGAAATAATGAAACAAATAAATAAACCAGTACATCTCTGCTCTAAATAGAGGGATTAACAAAAATAGTTAAAACAGAAAAAATTAACAAATAGTTGCTTTTAGTAAACCTAAAGCATGAAAATAGTTGTCATAAACTCTGAAAATAATTGCCTAAATAAGAACAGAAATATGAAATTACAAAAAAATTTAATGATTTTTTTTATAATTTTACAAATACAGTCAAACCCCGCTATAGTGAACCTTCAAGGGACCGACATTTTGGTTCACTATAACCGGGAGTTCACTATATCCGTTACACATGCAATTTAACTAATGATTCCCAAACTCCTCCCTTTTATTACACATCATTCAAATAAATGACTTAAAAATATTATGTAGTAGTAAAATATGTGTTATTTTTCATTACTCTTCGTCTTGCGTGCAAAAAAAATTAGTATTTTTTAGGTGATGAGCAATCCTCAAAATCAGATATTAAAACACTTCCTGACTCTCAGATAATTTTTCCTGAATTTCTGTTATTCCGCTATTTAAACCTGTCTAATCTGCCATTCGAGCACATAAAAGTTGCCTCATAAAATCGCTTAGCAAATTCATGGACATTTGTCCAGATACTGGAAGATTGCGGCTTCTTCGAATGGTGAACCACTTCAGTAATGCTTCTTCAACATCCTTGTGGTCCGCTTTTCTCAACTTTTTTCTGCCATCGAAATTTTTTTCATGAGCAGAAATAATTAATTGCCTATTTTTCCATTTGTTACAAACTACAGATTTGGATAGTTTATATTCCCTGCAAATATCAACTTGATTGCATCCATTTTCAATTTTT
>NC_092206.1:9437262-9443512 GCF_043381705.1 Parasteatoda tepidariorum
GCAATAGCTGGTTGATTCGATGAAGATGAATATTTAGTTTAAATGCAGGCCGATTAATTTAATAAAGAAATTATTTTGATAAAGGAAAATTTTTCCTCATTCATAAGTATTGCCTAAAAATCCTATTGCTATATAAAAAAAATATATATATGTATATATATTTTTTTATTTTAATTATTTTTATAAGGTTTCTAAAGTGGCACATCTTTCAACAGTCTCAATGAACAAACATGAACTATAACTCTTACTCTATTTACGGAATCAGTTTCACAATGGAACTCCGTCAGTGTATGCCTGCCTCGCAAATCTTTATAAACTTTTAAGCTGCAAAGTTTGTGTGGCCCCTGTAAAAGAATTCAGAATTCAATAAGAGTTAGCATTCAATAATAATAGAATAATAATTCAATAAAAAAAATTCAATAAGGGTGAGACATGACAAATATTCAAAATTAACAAATAATATTATATATTATTGGGTGAACAAATAAGTTCCTGCCGTTTGTCACAAAATGGTACTACCAGAAGGACATGTAGAAACTGACTGATGTTAAACATCTTAGTGTAAGTTTGTTCATCTGGTAATGACATAACCTTAAAGTATGTATTAGTGATTCCATATTAGCATTACATAATTGTTTACATGCAAAAATTTCAAGTTTTGAGCCAAATGAGCGTCATTTGCAGGAACTTTTAATTTACTTCTTTAATTTAAAGAAATCTGCAGCTGAGGCTCATCGATTGCTTGGAAAAGCATATGGTGAGGCTGCTTTAAGTGAGAGAAGTTGTTGTAAGTAGTTCCAGAAGTTTAAAAATGGTGAGTTTGACGTGAAAGGCAAAGAACGCAGTGGAACGCCGAAATTGTACGAAGACAAGGAACTGGAAAAATTATAGATGATTCGTTCCAAATGCAAAAAGAACTTGCTCTTACATTGCAAGTCACTCAGGAGGCAATTTTACACCGTTTAAAATCGTTGGGAATGATCCAAAAACAAGGAAATTGGGTTTCATTGTTTTTTTTTCAAGAATTAATTGCTAGTTTTTGATAGAAAACGGCGAAAGCTTATTTGTAATCCCAATTTATTTTTATATTGACTAATAAAAAAGGTGGGATACATAGAATTTTGAATGACAAATAATTTTTAATTAACTTTCCACGCATGTATAAAAACAATTGAGTAAAGAAAAGAAATTTTTAAAAATTCAAATTTTGTGTAACCTAAAATGTGTTATTCCTTTTTGGTCAAGATTGGAAGATTAGTATCAGTGTCGGATTGCCCATTAGGCCAGACTAGGCCATGGGCTGGGGCCCCCAATGATTAGGGGCCCAGTATTAGTAAATTTCAAATTTTTTCAAAATGTTATGATTATTTTTTAGTTCTAATTTAACAAAATAAAGTAAAATTTAATTTATTATTATTTATTTTTATTTTAAATATGCTTTCTTAAATGAAAAGATATATAATTACTTTTATATTTGAATAAATAAAAAATATACATGAAAAAAATTTAATATATTTAAAATTTAATTAATTTTTAAGGGCCCCAAACATTTTAATGGCCTAGGGCTCTGCATACGCTTAATCTGTCCCAGATTAGTATGAACACTGTAATAATGAATTATTCATGTTTAAGTTAAGGTGAGTTTGATAAGTGTGTAATAATTAGAGAATAAAAAAAAATTAAAAGTAGCTTGCAGAAATATTTATTCTTTTGATTAATGCTTTTGGCAATGTTGAATAAACAAAGTGTACCAAAAGAAACAATTATTTCTACTTATTTTTTACTGATTTTTAATCATCTTGTGTCACAAAAAAAAATTAGAATCAATCTGCATCTTTTACAAAAGAGTTAACAATACTTAAATGTATTTCCATTAAGTAGTGGTTCATATTATAGAGATGCAATTCTTTTTATATATGTATAAATACAGTTTTAACTTATATCTTGCAAAGCTTTAACTAAAATTAATAACGGTTAGGGAAAATATTACAATATAAAATGAAAGAAAAATCTATTTTCAGAAGTCAAAAAAGAATGACAGAGTTCTGTTGAAGATAAATTAATAGATTGCTTTTTTGGTTGTCCACAATTAATTAACATACTGTATAAGTTGATCATAAACAGACAGTTTGTAAATATTAAACTTTTTATCAGTTTCTAAGACTGAAATAAAAGAACTTGCTACAATCAATCCCAGCAAATGTATCTAAAAGTGATAAACAAATTATCTCACTTTAAGAAGAGAGAATCGATGTTTTTTAATATATCCCCATGTGACCCTACTTTAAATTTTAAACGAATTATGACACGGTGAAACAGTAAAGCATCCTCTCTCCCAGTAAAGCATCATCTTAAATGTAATTTTGAGTTAAATAAACATGGTAATTTCTGCTTGTCATTTACTACAGCATGTTTTTAATCATAATTATTTATTGAATTCCATTAATTAATCATAAATACATTTCTATGGCTTATAAGATCAGATAGTAAATGTATCCATGCTTGAATTACATATTTTTAAATGTATTTCTAACAATGAAATACATTTTTTCTCTCTCTATAACTGCTTGTTTTACCCCATAATGGATACTCTTGATTCTTTTAATACTACTATTCACAAAACATTTAAAAAAAGATCAGAAATTTTTAAATTATTTTGAACTCTTAAATTTTTACTTAGATTCCATTTATTTTGATTCTTCAAAATCTTATATCTGAGGTAGACTTGAAAAACTTTTCATATTTTTAATACTTGAGTTTTTTTAAATCAAAACCTTTGCCAGTAATTTTTAAGATTTTTTGAAAAATTAGCAATTTTTATAATCCTTTTTTTAATTTTTTTTTATTTTTAGTTATTGATTATCAATATTAATTTCCTTTCTTTATGAAAAATAAAATTTAGCAACTTTTAAATTTTATAAATATTTCTTTTTTTGCACTCATAAAATTTTTTTCCGGGGAGAAATATGAGCATTTATTTATTTATTTATTGCTAAATATAATCCGGTAACATTGAATGCACTTCTTAACTACCATTCTTAAAATTTATCAATATTAAGAAATGAAACAAGAGTTTTTATTGAGATAAGAAGGGAAGCATATACAAAAACATACTCAAAAATGTACACATACATTGTTTAAGAAAACAAAACACTTCAATAAAGTAAGAAGGAAGTCAAAACAAACTCACATTTTGAAATTCGCAGCTTTCAAGATCTTCATACTTAACTTCAGATTTTTTGCATGATGTATAACCAGCTCTTACTTGAAGTTTGTAATTAACCCCAGCAACAATCTAAAAGTAAAATAAATTAAACAATGATTTTTAAAAAATTTTCATTAAAATTAAGAGTACAAAAAATTATTATGCATAAAATTTCAAAATGTTACTCAGAGTGGTCACTTTCTAAACAAATCTGAAATAAACAAATCTTAAAGAGATTTACAAAATAAATAGTAAAATTTTAAAAGTTTCTCAGACTTTGACAACTTTCACTAGCATATTTTTAAAATAGCTTAAGATTTTAATTAATACTAACAAATGAACTAATAACTCTACATTAAATAAAGAAATAGTAATTTTACATGTGTCAGTAAATGAGAGCAGTGCTAATTGGTATAGTAACTTTAACATTTTTTATCATTGTTTTAATAAGTGTTGATACATTATATTTGAAAACTAATTTTTTTGAAAAACTACATCTTGAGCAGCGGTGGCTCAGGGGATAGAGCGCTTGCCTTCCTAAGAGATGACCCGGGTTCAATATCACCGATAGCTGGTTGATTCAATTTCCGCACCCGGCTCGTACCGCCCACAGTGTTGACATAAAATATCCTCAGTGGTAAGCAGATCATGAGTTAGAGTGCCCTTGCTATCAGGCTAACCATGGGAGGTTTTCCTCTTCATATAACGCTAATGCGGGTTAGTTCAATCAAAAATTCCTCCACTAGTGCAAATTGATCCTGGAGTTCCCTCGTCTTCTGTATTGGGTTCAAAATTAGGAGACTATGGAGTTGAACAATAGTAGTCGTAAACCCAAAAAATTGGGTCGGCTGTTCAACAACGGTTATAAAATAAAAATATTACATCCTACTGAAAACAAAATAGATTTTTCCTCAATACAAAAGTTAACCTAGTAAAATAATTTATTTATAACTTCATGTAACCTGATAACACAAAAATAGCACATATAATTTAAAACATTCCAAAAAAAAAGTCTTATTTGCAGAAAATCCTTCAAATGACATTCGAATATATTTCATTGGTATTTATTTATTACCTTCAGTGTTTCTTAATTACATGAGAAGAAAAAAAAACTGAAATTATCAAAAGCATTAGAACTAACAACAATCAATTTTATCTATTATGGTTAGCTTTAAACAAATAAATTGCAACTTGTAAACGGTTCATAGTTCTTGCGCGGTTACGGACCTTTTTTTCAATATGATTTACATTGTTATTAAGTTAATAGGTACGGCTTAAAGAGAATTATGGCTTATAGAATTGTATTAAATATTCTGCAATATTATATTTTATAAGAAACACAAGAGAAGGTGAAGCAATTTCATAATATAAAAGCATTTAAACTATATTAATAAAAACAATTTTTTGTACAAGTAACTGGGAAATTTTAGACATTTTCAATGCCATCATAAAGTCACCATATTTATATATTTTATTTAAAAACCAAAATTTATTTAAAATCAAAGATAAATTTTCAAATTAAACAATCATCATTCTAAAGATTAATATTCAATCATGATTATATTTAAGGAAAAATTTGAAGCAAGAAATTGTTAAACTAAAAAGAGTATTTTGTATACATTTATATTCTAACTTAAATAAATCCAATATCCTTAAACCATATTGAAATTAAATTTTTACAAGAACTAATCATTATAGATTATAGAATTATATTTACTTAAGACCTTATGAACTACTTATTTTCAGAATTTTAAAATATGTTTTGACGAGATTTTTAATGTTAAAAAAAAGTAACAAGTATTTTCATTTGACGTACATGCTGATTAGTCAAAAATACTATATATTACTAGCAAAAAATAATAATACTAATGAATAGTAAAAACAAAATGTTTACACAGGGATATTTCTGTTTCGTGATCTGCCGCGCCAACTACAATCGCCAAGGAAACAAATAGAATTTAAACTTGCACATTTTTTAAAGAAAAGCACGTAGATGCTTGCCCGAGGGTGGCTACGAGTTATACCATTCTGATATGGGGATTTTTTTTTTGTTTCTCGGGGGACGCTGCCGAGACTTGGCGATTTTTTTTACCACAGATCACGATACGGAGATCTCCCCATTTACCCAATAATCTGCTTTCAAATTTCTAAAAAAAAAATTTTTTATCAACTTTAAAAATGTTTGTGACTTTATTTTAAAACTCAAAATTAATTCATGCTATTTTCTTAAGACTAAATTTACAAAACATTATGGTTATTTTGTACATAAACAAGTTTTAAATAAAATCAAATTATATTTATACAAATTCCAAGCTGATTATTCTATTCAAATGAAAATTCATAAATTTTTCTGTTTACTGGTATCAACATTAATTTTTTACAGTGAGCTTTAGCATTCACAATAATTGATAATGATATTTAGTAGCATTTAATTTCGCAATTAAGTTATTGCAAAAATATGATAGTAAAGACATTAGCAACAAGCAGTTTGAAGAGTAAACTTTGGTTAATAAGTTATGATTTAAGAAGTAATTAAATATTCTAAAAAGTTATGCATTCAAGAAATAATTTATTCATTAAGTTATGTATTCATTAAGTTATGTATTAAGTTATGTAGATTAGAATATATTTAATACTTAAAAATTGTGGCTGATTTATCTAAAATTTTAAAACTGTTTGCCTCAGAATACAAAATAAATGTTCTCCAAAATTTCTAAGTAAAAAAAATTGTTTTATTTTGTAAAGTAAATCTTAATGTTACACTTTTTTTTTCCATTGATGTCTCACTCACTTTTTTTCCTTAAATATCTAAGTAATTTTAGCCTAAAATTTAAAATGTATTTTTAAATAAAAAATATAGATATAAAGACAATGCTTCTGTACCCCCCCCCCCAAAAAAAAAACTGTACAAACCCCCTCTCTCATTAAGGTAAGTTACAACATAACAAAGTATTTAGGAAAAAAGTTATAATGTATAGTGCACAAAATGTAAAAGTACAAACAAAATCTTTCAGAAATTACAATTTAAAATTTTTACAACACAAT
>NC_092206.1:9443931-9450043 GCF_043381705.1 Parasteatoda tepidariorum
TTAATCCATATATCTTTTTTCTATTTTTGGCATATTAAGGTAATTTCTTTTTAATATAACCTCAAGCTTTAGAAATATAGAAATTTCCATCAATAAACTATAATGTAGATTTGAATTCCATGCTTTTTTAATCAAAAGGTAGAATTTTAATTAACATTTGCTTTTTTTCTTTTTGAAAAAGAATCATGTTTATTTACTTTCTACAGCTATGCAAGTCTATATTAAGACAGCATTAAATGTTTACTTTAATCTGTACTTTCAATGTTAAGAATCAAAAGATTTTTTTTTAAACATGTAATTTCAAATGTGTTTAACACACACCAAGAAAAAAAGTAATTTCGTTAACTAAAATTAATTAATACAGTAATTTATTTAAAATAAATTTTAAAACTAAGAAAAGAAAATAATAAAAGTATCAATAATTTAAAGCACTGTTTTTTAACTTTTAAAATCAATATAATATATATATATAATTAAAAATCAGTTGATTTAAATCAATGATTTTTTTTAAAAAATCATTTGATTTTAATCATGATTTAAATCAAGCTGATTTAAATCAACAAACCCTGCCGTTTACCCAATAATATGCTTTCAAATTTCTAAAAAAAAAACAATTTAATCAACTTTAAAAATGTTTGTGACTTTATTTTAAAACTTAAAATTAATTCGTGCTATTTTATTAAGACTAAATTTACAAAACATTATGGTTATTTTGTACATAAACAAGTTTTAAATAAAATCAAATTATATTTATACAGATTCCAAACTGATTATTCTATTCAAATGAAAATTCATAAATTTTTTCGGTTTACTGGTATCTACATTAATTTTTTACAGTGAGCTATAGCATTCACAATAATTGATAATGATGTTTAGTAGCATTGAATTTCGCAATTAAGTTATTGCAAGAATATGATAGTAAAGACATTAGCAACAAGCATTTGAAGAGTAAGCTTTGGTTAATAAATTATTATTTAAGAAGAAATTAAATATTCTAAAAATTTATGCATTCAAGAAATAATTTATTCATTAAGTTATGTATCAAGAAATTACTAGTCTTATAAGTCATACATTATAAAAACACATACAAATGAACAAAAAATGTGGTTTTCTAATTAACACAACAAAAAAAATTGCAATAATGTAATGAAAACTAACTTTAATTTTGAGTTTTTTTTATTTGTTACTTCTTATTGATAGGCTAACAGAATAGTATATATTTTATACTTAAAAATAGTGGCTGATTTATCTAAAATCTTAAAACTGTTTGCCTCAGAATACAAAATAAATGTTCTCCAAAATTTTTAAATAAAAAAAAGTTTTTTTATTTTGAAAAGTAAATCTTAATGTTACACTTTTTCTTTTCATGGATGTCTCACTCACTTTTTATCCCTAAATATCTAATTAATTTTAGCCTAAAATTTAAAATGTATTTTTAAATAAAAAATATAGATATAAAGACAATGCTTCTGTACCCCCCCCCCCAAAAAAAAAACTGTACAAACCCCCTCTCTCATTAAGGTAAGTTACTACATAACAAAGTATTTAGGAAAAAAGTTATAATGTACAGTGCACAAAATGTAAAAGTACAAACAAAATCTTTCAGATATTACAATTTAATAAAATTTTTACAACACAATCAATATTAATTTCAATAGAAAAAAAATTGTAAATTTTTAATACGTCGAATTAAAAAGCGATCGAGTACCTGTTTTTCAGCATCTACAATTTCTATCAGCCTTGTGTGATACAAGGAATTCGTTCGTCTAGATAAAAACTTTACTCCATTTAATGTTGCTTCTTTAACGTCTAAATCATCAAGTGAAACTTTTTGCCACCCACCAGGGGTTGCATAAACCAGGGGGATGAGAGCGAAAAACAACAACTTCATCATTTCAAGCATGAAGTTTTTCCGTAAAATATAAACATCAACCAGTCCTCATTTATATAAGTTGTCAAAAATATCAACAAACCAAATCATGAACGTTTATCAAATTACAGTGCATTAGCAAGCAACATAAAGTTTAAACGTTTTACCGTACGTAAAGCTGCAAAAGTTCAAGAAACACCAAGGAAGACTCAAACTCAAAAAACTGGAAATGTTAGTATACACCAATTATGTGATATGGGGAGAAAAAAAACAGATATGTTGCTATCATTCATTGATGACTGATTGAAAAATAGGGGGGGGGGGTAAAAAAAATTGCGTAATTTTTACTGATTACGTTCTTGAGCCGAAGTTCAAGAGATCACTTCAATTATTATAGTTATAACTTAAAAATGGAAGCGCGTTGGAGAAGTCTACATATCTCCTCATACTGATTTTAGATTTTATTATTTAGTGTGCACATTCTACTATATTTATTTGATAATATTTTTTTGATATTTATTTAAAATTATAAATTATTAAACTGATCTCGCTTCATTTTTGTGAGATCAGTGTTGCTCCTTGTGCACCTAATTTCAGAAAGTGATATAATTATGGAACATTTTAAAATTTTTATTGTATTTTTTTTCAAAAAATTTAATTATTATGATTTTTACTTTTTCTCAAATTTTTTCTGTCTTCATTTATTTCCGTAAGTCAAAACGAAATCTTCAAGTTCTTTCATATATGAAATACTATCTTATGCAGTTAGTATTTTTCTTCCTATTTCAAAATTTAAAAAGCAGCCTAATTATATTAAATACTATTAAACAAATTTTAAAATCTCTGATTTTTTTCTATATAAAATCCTCTTATGCATGCCACATTAGTGTTAGTTTTTACACTCCGAAATTTACAAGAAAAATTAGTAATATTGTTTTTAATATTTAATGCTGGAATATTTAATTTGTATTCAAATTGTACAAATTATTATCGTAGTTTAGTTTTTATTCCGTTATTAAACATTTTTTTAAAAATTAAGACAATAGTTTATCGCCTTAATTTCCGTAAATTTTCCTCTTTCGTTTTCTGTGTGTTAAAATACGCCGTTATTTCTGTGTGTTTAATATTGAATAAGATCAAATACGGAAAGGTAATTTTTTTTAAAAAATGGTATATTACGGAAGTAACCTTTCATACGATCCCTTTGTATTCAGAACACTGGACGATAAAGCGCTTTTTAAACTTCTAAATTTCGTAAAATCTGTTGAATCGAAAGTCCTGTGGTCGGTTGCTGAGCAGTACCATGGGTACAGGGATCTGGAGGAAATTTCCTTCCCCTTCAGACTTATGTCTAAATTGTAGAAGTGGCCTCACAAAAGTGAGATGGCATGTCTTTGGATCAATAGCCCACTGTGCAGCGCTCGTGCGATGTAAATAAAGTCACATATTTAGCTTAACATCTAAATTCGTGCAACGTAAATTTAATACAGCTATTAGAGATTTATAGGACCTGTGGTAGCATTGTAAAATTATTTTTGACTTTTTAAAGTTTTTTTTTTTTTTAAAAAAAAGAGACTAATTTTAAAGAAATGTACAATTGATGTAGGAAAATTAACGTCAGCACCTAACAAATTTTAGATTCATTAGTTAATTCTTTCTTTAATACAATTTTCATATGTGTGATTGAAGATTGAATCAAATGCTATGTCCATCTTCTTAAAATATGCATTTTGAGTTTCTTAAGCACTCATTTCAGGCTACGTCCGTTTCCTCAAACACGCACTTTCAGTCATGTAAAAAGCTTAGTGACGTCAAGTTGTGAACTCAGGGAGTAAGCAGTGTTGTCGATGGAAACCGAAGCAATGTAGTGCAGCGAAACAGAGTTTGTGAATATGTGGTCCCGATTTAAAGTTTAAAAAAATGAAATATTATTCGAAACAGACCATACTTTAAGCGATTTTAAAACGGAGTTCAAGCACTATCTTTTAAGTTGCGTCATTCTTGAATTCTCAAAGTGAAAATGTTAAAATAAACTGCAAGAAGAAGTTTTCGTTTTTAAAATGTGATCCTCATTATTTACAAAAAAATTTTAGCTTGATAAATTTAATTTTATTTTGTTACTTAGGTAACAATTATATGAATACATTTTTATAAGTCACGCAGTGGACTAACCGTAAAGACACGGTTCCCGGTAGAACACCAAGCAAGTTTCACTGGCTGCGGTCAGTAAGCGGGTGGGTGACCACTTTGATCAGCCTGCGTAGAGATCGAGGGCCCGTGGCATCGGTCCTCATTAAATTGTTCTACCATAAAGCGGTAAATTTTTAAATAAAATCTTTAACGATTAGTTTTATATCATTAAAATTTTATTCGGATTTTGCAGGGGAAAAGTAAAAAATATATATATACATATTAATTAATCCTGCAAGGAAACATAGAAAATCACAGAATTTAATTTAGAAATATATATAAGTGGAAGAAATTTGTTTTCTGTTCTTGACAGTTTAAATAAGTAAAGAAATCATTGCATTTGCATCATCCAGGATAAATTATAAAGTGTGCTGTGGTAAATTATAAAGAATTCCAATTCGGAATAAGATGAAAATTATAGTAAGTGAGAAATCAATAGTCTGGAAAATAAAAATAAATGCAACTCATTTTCTTTCTTATCGTAACTGATTATGATAATCTATAACCCAATATCTTTTATAAGTGTCAAGTCATGTGTCAGCTTTTGTCATCTCTATCTTCTGTTGATTTAAAATCTCATGTTTTTTGGTGATTTAAGGCTTATCACCATCCTTTTGTGTTACATATACTTTGTTTTTGAATTAGTTAACCCTTTGTCCTGCATGCAATTTCATTTCAGGTACTATTTTTAAATTGAATAGAAAACAAAAACCTTAGAACTATTAAGTAATTTTATGTGTAATAATTTTCACTACTACAAGCAGAGTACAAGGTGTTTCATAACGAGCACCATTAAAAATAAGAAGTCACTTCATTTGAAAATGAAGGTCAGCGGGTACCTCTAGAACAGGGGTCCCCAACCTTTTTGTACCAAAGAGCAAATACCAGAATATCGGTCGAATGGCGGGCACCATTTATTTTTTCAAGATAAATTTATAGTTGGTAGACATAGGAAATAATACACACTGCATATAATGCACAAAAAATTTAATTTTAAAAATTAATTTAACATATGAATATAATTAGTATTAACATCCTTGAGTAAAATAAATTATTACGAAATTGCTTGCAAAACATACAAAGTATGAGTTCATATATGCAATTCGCGAGTGGTCAGCTATATTTTGCTTTGTGCTTATATCTGTGGGGATGGCGATTTCTATTTTGGTTGTGTTTATCATCCATATTGAAAAAGTAAAAAATATTGCTTAACATTTTATGGGAAAATGGAAAACTTAAGTATTTTATCGTTGGGCACAAGCAACGGGCGCACCTAAACCGATCGAAGGGCGCCATGGTGCCCGCGGGCATAGGGTTGGGGACCCCTGCTCTAGAACCATAAGGTAATACGGGTTCAAATCTCAGCGATGGCTAATCGATTTAAACTTCGCACTTGACTCGCACCGACCATAGAGCAAACGTAAAATATCCCTAGTGTTAAACGGATCATGGGTTAGAGTAGGGCCGTCAGGCTAACCGTGAGAGATTTTTGTGGTTTTCTCTCTCCATGTAACGCAAATGCGGGTTAGTTTCCTCAAAAAGTCCTCCACGAAGGCAAAGTTCTCCCAATACTTAATCATCTGGATTGGGTTCAAAACTAAAAGGCGGTAGTCATAAACCCAAAATTGGGCCGGCTGTTCAACGATAATTAAATAATAAAATTATACCCTTAAAATGTTGGTATTTTTTTTAATCTTTTTTTATCACTTAACTAATAAATAAAATAATGATTGATCATAGTTTAGAAACATTTCTTTCTCTTTTAAGGCTTGGTTTCTTAGCCTGTCGTCCTAAACGTCGGCGTCAGCTGGAAATCAGCGTTAACCTCTGATTGGTCCACTTGTGAGTTTCATAGTATACGTCATCGAACGCTCATCTTGAACTACAATTGCCGTCCAACTCAACTGCAGTTGGATTACAACGTGACGTTAACCACAGAAGCAATGGCGGACAACATCCAACAGCACATTGAAATCAGCCAAGATTTTGATTTTGACATTAAACATAGCTTCTTCATTAAACATAGCACTCTTCATTTAGCTCAGCTATAAT
>NC_092206.1:9451023-9494521 GCF_043381705.1 Parasteatoda tepidariorum
TATATTCGCTTTGGAGATTGAAGATAAATTAGTGCAAAAAAAAAAAACTGATTAAAGGGAGCTAATAATTTTGATACTATACTGTAAAAAATTTCATCAAATAATGACGGTAAAAAGTACCGGCGCTGCGGGTGCATATATATATATATATATATAGTGAAACCTCTGGGGAGCGCCCACGCTCTGTTCTACAGTAAAATGGTCGCTAATGTAGGTTGATCGTTTGTAAGGGTTACTTCCATTGATGTTATCAAAGGTAAGGTACATGATTTTACGATTTTTTTGGTCAGTAACATTTTCTTGGTAAGGAAATACCAGTGCTGACGTCATGAAAACCGGATTGATGAACAAACTTCAGCGCCAATAAAAATGATCCCTACTGATATAATTTAAAGAAAAAATCTAATTTACCAATTATGTATGATAGAAGTATTTTAAATAAAGAGTAATGTTTTTTGTTTAATTTAATTTTACATCATAAAATTTAGTTAGGAGAAAAAAAAGAAGAGGTTTGTTTATTTGAGATGCTTAGTTTTTTCTAAACTAACTTTAGTGCACTATCTCTTTTTCAGAGATCGTCAAAAAAAATCCGTCTCATGTAAATTAATGCTTTTTTTGCGAATAATATGCTATATTTATAACTGCTGTGAATTTGCAACCGTTACTTATTCATGACTTTTGGTCAAAGTTTAGCCAATCTAAAGCCAACGCTGTCTATGCTTATTTTGAAAATGACACAAAACGTAGATGTCGAGAAAAACCACAGTTTTGTGAAAATAAAAAGCGTTTGTGGTCTTATTTTTTAAAATTTAAAAGCCCAATTAACTGGGCTCATATAAATTTTTAAAATTTGAGAACAAGGTAGTGATTTTGATAATTTTCATCTAGGTGTAAAAATGTCGCCAAATTCGCCTAATCGTGAAATTTTAAAAAAAGTTAAACAACTTTTGTCTGTTCAAATCTCAGGTAATTCTTCACTGCAAATTGATATACACTGCTGAAATGTATTAAAGGATGCTGAGGTTGCGACTTGATCTTGCATCTGAAGAATTGTTTGAATGATTGATACTTTATTGACAGACGTAGTAGGTTATATGAGATAAAGATTGACATTTGTTTGGCATAAAAATATGCGTTTTATTGAGCATTTGGTTAGAAAGGGGGGGGATTGTTCATATGGGAAAAACAAATAAAAAAAAGGTGTTTCCTTAAAAGAAAAACGTTTTTAGAAAGGCGTGTGGTTTCCCCGGATAGCCAGAAACGTTGAACACCTTTGAGGCATCGAGTCAATGAGGTTATTAATGAGGGGCTGGGATATTCTGCCCCACTCCTCAAGAAGAGCTCTTTCCAGTTCTTGGAGAATTTAAAGGGGTCGTAAGCGTCCAGTGATTCGTATGCCTAAAATGTTCGATTGGGTTCATGTCCGGAGAACATGCTGGCCAATCCATTCGTATGATTCCTTCCTCTAAAAGGAAATCATTCAGCAAGTTAGCACGATGTGACTTGCAATTGCCGTCCATTAACACGACGTTTTCTCCAATTGCTACAGCGGAAGGGACTACAATAGGTCTCAGGATCTCATCTTTATATCGGTGAATGGTCAGAGCTCCATTTCGAATGATATAGAGAACGGTGCACCCATTAACAGAGATACCAGCATAGACAATCGCTCCCCCACCGCAAAATTTTACACTTTCGTGCACGAACGCAGGGATGTTTCTAGTGCCACGTTCCCTCCAGATGGAAATAGGCCTATTATCAAGATGAACAGATAAACAGGACTCGTCAAAGAAAAGAATATTGCGCCATTCAATTTTCCTCCAGTCCACGTGAACTGTTGTCCATTCTCTGCGGGTGCGACGTTGCCTTGCTGTTAACATGACAGACACCATTGGTCGGCGAGCATACAGACCTACAGCGTGAAAGCGGTTTCGGTCAGTTTGTGTCGAAACTGAGATGCCAGTAGCCGAGTGAAGGTGTTGTTGAGGAATAGTAGCTTCCATATTTCGGTGTCTCCGATCCGTTAGCGTTAAATGGCGGTCTTCATTGAGCTTGCCTATCTTCGGTCTTGATCTTCGGTCCGCATTTCCAATCTCTAAAAAAGAAAAAGCTTCCAGATCCTGGAAATCACACTTTGTGAAACTCCAATAGCTTATATTTGGCACCCTCTAACCAGCCAACAACTCTTCAAGCTTCTGATTCGGTTAAATGACTTTGGTCAGACATCGCACTCATCGAAACAACGCGCTTACTGAATGTCGATCATTCTTTTCCGCTTTGTCTTAAATTAAGTTGAAAGCCAAATCAAATTCGCTGCTGCTAAAGCGTCGTCTTCGACGTAAAACTCAAAATTTGCGACTTTCTTCTATTTCATGCAACAAAAAAGTTTGCTTATACCGTTATTTTATAAAAGACTTACAATACGCTTTAATTGTTTTGAGCAGTGTATATAATTGAAAATCATCGCATTGCTTCAAGTGTAAGGCACTTAAACTGAGGGTTTTCTTATTTTTACTTGAGACAGAGCTTCGAAAGAGAAAGAAAGAAAAAAAAAACGTTAAATAAGAACCTCACGCAAATATTTTAAATACATTTTAACCAACTTAATTGTTTTAATATTATTTTTTGTTTCGATATTTTTTCGTGTTTCCTTATTTGACCTTTACCACATTTGGTGCGGAGATTTTTCCAGCCGCTGGGAGAAGCTTTGATGGTCTGTCCTAAAGGTTTTTTTCAACACGAAGTCTATGAAAAAAATTCCGTACCGCTTAAAAATGTAAAAATAGAGGAGCGCGCTACATAGAGGTGGTTTTTTCTTGAGGTTCCATTGCGTGCATAATATATATATATATANCTCTAAAAATAAAAAAAAAAAAAAAGAAGAAAATTAAGAAAAACAATGAAATTATGAAAACGAAATGTTTTCTCTACAATTCGAACTTATATATATATATATATACTGCGATAAAAGCGTTAATAAAAATAATGTTAAACAAATTTATGCCGCTTCTATTTTTAGATTCCTTGTAAATGTTAGCAAAAGTGAAAGAGATCCTCTGTTGCATTCTGCGAGCATCATTAAGACTAAAATATAGCTGTTAATTATTATTGAACCTGTGTGTATGTATAAGCATAATTAATATAAAAATGAAGCTCACCCTGTTTCTTTACATGAACTGTTTGCTTTTCACCAAAGGTAATAATTTAATTTTCACTCAAGATCTTGTACACATGTACGTTTAAGAGTTTCCTGCTCACTCACTTGATAATTTAATTAAAATTATAAAATTAAAACTTTCTAAGGCTAATATAAGAAATGGATTTATCGACAGCGTTAATGTAACTGATATTTCAGCATTAAAAAAAAAAAAAAAAAAAACACGTTGACTACAAATCTTTATAAAAAATAGTCTTCATTTAATGTATTGTTGATAACTATTTCTTTTTTTACAGATGACAGAGAGTTAACATAAGTTAAAAAATTATTTGTTAACTATAACTAATAATTTTCCGTATTGCATTTTCGCTATGCAGCAGCTCATACACGAATTCGAAGAAATTACACTAGGTAACTAATACAAGAAAAGAAAAAAATCTCTTTCTTTCAAAAATTGCTTTATTTTAACATTTCATCATGTACATTAAAAACAATATATAATAATAGTGTATAAAAAATCCTCATATAAAACATTTCCAAACAAAAAACATGTAACAAAATACTCTTTGTTTTAGTACAATTAATTTCAATGTCCTTCATTCAAGGAATTTTCCATTAGAACGATAAAAATATTGCAATTCTGAACATATGAAGCACGTACATGCTGAGAAAGATAACCTGTTTTAAAGCTTTTTCATACCCTCATGCAGGTAAGCAGAAGAGAACAAAATGATGAGACAAAAACAAGAGAGGAAATAGAAAGAACGTCATCAAAAACCGGGTGTGCAAAATCGCGTAATTTTACGTCAGAAACTGGGTGCACAAAATACCAGGTCGTCATATTACGTCAAAAACAGGTAGCGCTTAAAAAAATTATTCTTTTTGGGCCAAAAAAGTAGTGCCAAGTACACAACATAAAGATTTATTTACTTATTTTTTACTTACTATTTATTTTGCTGGATTTTAACTTCTAAGGAATTTTTATAGGCGATCGCAACGCCATCTGGGGAGAAGACCGGTTCCGTGCCTTTAGTCCTTCTCCCATCCCCCTCCTCTTCTTTTCAGTTGTATAGGAATGTATTACGATATTTTTCCTTCTCTTAATATTTTTCGTATTAATTGTTAAAAATATTCTTTTAAATTTCCATGATACTTTCTTTTAGAACTATGTTTAATGTAGTTTTTAGTCCCATATAGTTTCCTAACTTATAAGATTTTAATTTATTTGAAAAACAAGACGGAAACTAACGTATTTCCGTCTCCTATGGCTCTCCACACGCTAGTGGTGAAAGTATGCGAAGTGTTGCCATAGTTAGAGAGTTCTGCTCTATGCCACTTGTAGCCCATTTCGATCGCCAATTGTAATTTCACAAAGCATTTTCATAAGCACAAGAGAACAAAAATCAGACTAAAAAAGTATCTCATAAATTTTTAATAATATATTTAAAGGGCTAAAAATAGTGAAATGTCTTGAGCTAGTACCGCTATTTTTTCCTAAGTTTCTGTTGATATTTTTGTAAAAAAAATGAGAGTCTTAGAGGTACCCAACTTTAATCAACTATAGTTTCTTATTGAAAAAAAAATGGGTTTGGGAACAGCTTTATTTATTTTAAATAGATAAGAATATGTCAGAATGAAATGAAAAAAAAAAAAAACCATTTGCAAACTGCCTTAAGAGAGCCAGTTTAAAGAAAGGGCAAAAAGTTGGTTTGTAAAATTCGTTTCTGCTTTTCGGTGCACTATGCGTCGAAGCACTAATAGCTATCTAAAAATTAAGATGTTTAAATTGTGATGAAATTATTTGTTTAATTTCAAACTAACTTAAGAGCAGTTATTAAATTATTTTGGCAGGCGTAAGCAGCAATAATCAGAGATCTCTAATAGTTTTTAAGTTGCAAGGGATTTAAATGTAGTAATTGCAATCTTTGACTTTAATCTTGACTTCGACTTTGGCAATCTTTGACTTCTGACACTACTATACAGGAGATACAGGTATTATTTTCGACGTATTTTTTACGCTGAAATCAATGAATTTATAACCTAGTTGATAGAACTTTTAATTTTGATCTTAGAAGAGAGTTTTAAAGATATATAGTTATAGTTTGCACAATACACCACANCTTAGAGGTACCCAACTTTAATCAACTATAGTTTCTTATTGAAAAAAAATGGGTTTGGGAACAGCTTTATTTATTTTAAATAGATAAGAATATGTCAGAATGTAATGAAAAAAAAAAGAACCATTTGCAAACTGCCTTATGAGAGCCAGTTTAAAGAAAGGGGGGAGAGAACAAAAGCTCAGGAAGGAAAGCCAGATTATGTTTCAAAAGTAAAGTTTTGATTTGGTTCTATTAAAAATACCTGCAGACACATGAAGTTTTCTTCTGTATGACTTTTTTTTATACAGAATCAACTGAGCGATGGACTTATCTTTCTGTATTGCAAAAAAGTCCTGCCGCCACTTCAAATAAATTTCGTTGGGCGTGCGTTCTATTCTCTTGCGAAAGCATAGCATGGGAGGACGTCCCCCCCTCCCCAATGATATTCCAAAATTTCATCCCTTTTTTTCAAAGGTTATTTCTTTTCTAAACACCAAAAAGCTATTTATTAGTTTAAAAGCTTCAAAAAATTTAAAAATTCTATAATTTTAAAAAATTTTATGATTATCACTTTTAAGTAAGTATGTATCTAAATATGACATGAAATAGCCAGACCGGACTAAAATTTTCACACGCCATGTAAAATTTAAAAAATTTTAACAGATGTAGTAAGAATAATTTTTTTAGATACCAAAACCACACAATTATTCAGATACTGAAAAAAATGAATCATATTTGTTGCCAAATGATAATAAGAAAAACATAAGAGATTTATTAATAAATTTTGCTTTTCAGCCCCTAAAATCTCATTTGTCAAATATAGCCCTGCTATTGAGGGAGGATTCACTTTTAGAGACTCATCAAGTGTCTCTGACTTCAAAACGGTAAAAGCAAACTCTCATTTCCGGAGAAAATATGGTAGTTTGGTACATAAAATGCGGAATTTACTCACCGTTTCTAAATATTCAGTCGCCAACGTCAAGCTGACAAGTGGAAATTTCGGAACTGTATATTTCATTTTATAACCGTCTTTGAACAGCCGACCGAATTTTTTGGGTTTACGTCTTCTTATGTTCAACTATTTGACCTTGTAATTTTGAACCCATTGCAGAAGACAAGGGTCAAGTATTGGGAGAAATTTGCCTTTTTGTTGGAACTAACCCGCATTTGCGTCACATGGAGAGGAAAACCACGAGAACCTCCCATGGTTAGCCTGACGGTAAAGGGAATCTAATCCATGATCCGTCTACCACTGAGGATATTTTACATCAGCACTGTGGTTGGTGCAAGCCGGATGCGGAATTCGTATCTACCAGCCATTACTGGATTCGAACCCGGTTCCCCTAATTGGAAGGCGAACCCTCTAACTCCTAAACCCCCACGGCTCAGAACAAAGAACTTTGTGTAAAGTAGACGCCATCATTTTTTATTTTATTTAGTAACACTAAAATTTACAATTATAGTCCATAAGGTCAGAAAAGTTAACTTTACACGATATAATATAAAGTAAGAATCATATTTATAGGCGAACGCTCTATACCTGGAGTCATTTTAAATCTTTAAACAGAAATATCTTAGTATTGGTTAATTGATATTTTGTAATTTAGTTTTAGACGGAAGTGTTTTGAACGAGAAAACTCCTTTTACCTTGTGTAATACTGTGTGAAATCTTGTCAAACCTGTTCTAAATATTTTTAATTATTAAATTTGAATGATGCAAAAAATCAGCAAATTTGTTAACATAACACGGANAAAAAAAAAAAAAAAAAAAAAAAAAAAAAAAAAAAAAAAAAAAAAAAAAAGAAAGAAACACTTTATCATTTTGAGATTTATCTGTATGTTAAAGCGAATTCATCATAATATATATTTGAATGTTTTATTACAACAAAATATTTTAGGTACATCAAAAAAAAAAATTACATTTAAAAGTAACACATTACTTTAATCTACACTTAGTTTTTATTTTCCCTACTTTGAACATAAGGTAATAATTTACATGGATGTCATTATGTCTCTAGATTAAACCTTCAATATTAAGAGAATTCAATTTTTTTTTAAAAATCACACATAACATATAATAAACATACTCTCATGGGTATATTTATAATTTATTACATGTGATTTATTAATAATAAAATATAAATAACAATAAATTATAAACATACTCTTACAAGTATATTGTAAAATTATAAATAAATTTTCTTGGGGGGACTTAAATCAAAAAAAATTTTTTTTTTTAAAAATCAAGTTATTTAAATCACGCCAACTCTGGCTAAGTCACTGAAATAATATTTCTAAAATTATTTGGAACCACGGTTTATTTTGTTTATAATTATGCTTTTGAAAGATGATTCTACAAAAATAAATAATTCAAAATCCACAGTAATTGAAATAAGAAAAAGTCATGCACAAAAAATCAAAACTAAAGGACAAAAGATATTTATTCACTTTAGGAAACTGTAAAAACTTGTTTGCGGTAAATTTTGATTATCATGAGTTAGTCACAAGCAACAGAATCATGCCAAATGATATTGAATAAAGTAATTTTGAAGGAAACTTCTTTATTTTGAAGGTATGAACTTCTAAATAGGTGGTGCCACTTAATATGATAATGAGGAAGTGTAAGAAATAATAAATGAAAAATTGGAATTGTTTACATTTTTCTGAATTGCGTAAGTTTTGAGCATGATTTTGTAGTGCTAATCAATAAAGATTTATTGATTAACTACTTTATCTCCCCTAAGAGGAGCAGGTATTCAGCCAGCGTGAAATATGAGACACATTTCTAACCTTGAAATGAGTTAGTATTAGAATAGCTTTGAACTTTAACCTTTGATGCAGATAGGGCATTATTTTATATATATGCTCTTATTAAAGGAAAAAAGTATTTTCATATTTTTAATTATAAAAAATCGTCTTATAGTTACTAAAAAAATCTGTTAGATTACTGAAATTATATTTGTGATTAAAACATAAAATTTAAACAAAAAGTAATAATTTTTTTTTCATTAATATTAAAAAAATTATCAATAATTGATTTTGTAAATTAAGGAAATTTCTATGACGAGTAATTGTTTTTCTTAATTCGAAATAACTGCTAATTTGAAAAATTATTGTTTCGAAGGAAGCCGTGTTTGGAAGATTTTTCACTTAATGCAGAAAAAGACACTGGTGCTTTAATGCTGTATTTTAATACTATTAATTATTTAAATATTCAATATATATAAATTATTAAACTTAACTGAAAATTAGAAAACAATGCAGAAAAGGCACTATTTATGGAAATTCTTGCTCATTACTTCACGGTCTCCCTCATAACCTTTATTTAAGGGGGGGGGGAAACAATAGAAAAATTATTTTCCAGAAATAGTTCTGCAAAATATGATTGTGAAGTTATCCTGCAGGTTTATATTCTCTTAGGGTTGCCACTCAAATCTGGAAAGAAAAAAAATTCCCTGTGTTTTCCCTGTACATATTATACACAATATATTAAGAGGAAGCGACAATTACTGTGCTCTTGTGTGAGCTATATTGGGCTAACTATATTTGTTAGCCTTAATTGCTGGAAAAATAGCTGAACATACTTAAATAATGTTATGGTAAATGAAATGGCTTAGAATAGCTGAAATATCATGGTTAAATATCCCATAGATTAAGCTTTGAGTAGTCACTATTTTTTTAAAAGACAAAAATAAGAAACAAAATTGCCTGTATTTTCCCAGTTTGTAAAGAAAAAAAAATCAAAATTCCCTGAATTTTCCCTGTTATTTTAGGTGATTTTTAAATTCCCTGTATTTTCCACGTTTTCCCTGTGGAGTGGCAACCCTGCTCAGTGATTCTGAGACAATTTATCACTTTACAAATGTCTCATAATCCTGATCATATATGTAATGCGATTTTTTCAGGAACAGTTTTAAAATATAAAAGACTGCTAAAGTGATGATTGTTTAGTAAAAAGAAATAAGCTCTTAGTAAATTTTATTCAGTAAAAATTTGGCTGCTAATTTCAGAACATATAGGGATTTTTATTTTTTAACAAGTGCAATTTTATTACTATTTATTTTTTGGCGAAAATGTTTAAATACAACTTCTCTGAGTGCATACCAAAAGCATTGACATCTCAACAATTTAGTGAGTTAAAACAGAATTTTGTAATTTACCAGCGCTGTATCTAACCAAAATGGCATATAAAACCTGACGTAAACAAAACTGAATATCTGTATTTACTTTTAAAATATTTTAACTCAATAGTTACCTAAAGTTTTGTTCATCACTTCTTATAGCTCAATAATTATAAACCTGTACACTATAACGACTCTAGCTTAAAAAATTTGTCAAATAAGAAGAGTTTGAAGATAATTTAATACAACGGTCACTGTATTATGCATCAGATGCAGGGTGTCCAAAAAGTATGGAAACAATAAAATATCTTCAGAAATATCTATAAGATGCACAAGTGGAATATTTTCAAAAAATGCATTAAATGATAGCGAATTTAACCCCAGCCTCATCTTTCAGGTGGTGGGCAACTTCAGAATCTTAAAGGAGAAACTTTTTCATTTATTTTATTACAGATTTGGATTTTCCAATTTTTACTCACAGGTTGTTACATTTTGTCTTCCAGATGAAAATTGCAGAATGAAAAAATTGAGCAGTATCATAGTATCAGTATTGAAAAGAAAATGTCAGATCGAAAAAATAAAAATGGCCTGTTCAATACTTTCAAAACGCCATTAAACTTGATAGTTAAGACGTGAGAGACGCCTTAACGCTACGTTGTGAATTATTGAGATTACTATCAGTGATAGCCTTGTTTAAAAATATTTCTCACATCAAATTTCAGATTTTTCCTGGCTGCTTTTAACATAACAGATCATTTTTAGACACCCTGTATGCATTATCTGTATAGTATAATACGATTTCAGGATCATTTCCATGCATAGCTACAGTGAATTTTATGTTTATAACGATTAAAATTGATATGAAATTTAATTCTATAAAATCTAGAAAAATATTTCATTTTACTTTAAGTCCAGTTGCAAATCCTGCTTCCAGCACTAATGGAGAAAAAAAATAGTTTCATAAATCAACAAGTTTTTTTCAGCTTCAATATGAATAAGCTCTCAATTCAATTTTTATTAGCATAATATATTGCTTTTTTCTTTTATAAAAAAAAAGTAACTCCTAGTAAATATGTTTTGTAAAACTCTTAATCATTTTATCAAAATAGCATTTAACAGGATTTGCAGCTGGGTTACCATACACATACATAATTGAAACTCAGTATAAAATAAAATATAAAATTTGCATGCTTAACACGTGAGAGAGAAAAATTACAATAAAATTCTAAAGAAAAACCCCTAAATCACATTAAAAAAAATTATCATAGCAACAATTTATTCATAAATCGAAAAAATGAAGCAGGTGCAAAAATGATCAAGCTCCAGGAGTCACAAATTTCAAAGCCTAAAATTTATGTACAAAAATTGTGTTAAAGAAATTGAAACAAATATTTTATTAGTTTGATGGTAGGAAGAAATACAAATTACATTGTTATGCACAACCTTTTCTTTCTCCGAAAATCAATGATTTATTAATTATTACTTGTGTTAAAAAAATTATCATATTCTTAGTATTTGGACACATTACAGTAGAGCGCCGATTATCCGAACTGCTCGGGACCGAACGTGGTTCGGATAATGAAAAGTTCGGATAATTGGAAAGTTGTTTAAAATCTAGTTTAAATGATTATTATTTATGCACTAACTTCCCTTGTCACTTTTTCTAGGCTTAGGACTGGTAGTACTATTTAAAATAGCTCTGGCATGTTTAAAATTTTTTTTTCAATTTTTACATATTTTTTCATTTATTTTTTAAACTTTTTTTTTCATTTTGAATTATATTCATCATATTTCAGCTTTTTATAATTTTTTTTATAAATTACTGATTTTACCACATTTTTCTTAATGTTCCATTGCAAAAGAAATCCAGCAAAGACTTTTGTTTCAAAGAAGATGCTCTTTTTTGAGCAGCCATATATCCCTTATTCTTTTTAAATAAATCAACTGAACTGGATCAACATCATTTTGACGTTTTAACTTGAATTTGATCACCTACTTCTTTCTCTTCGTTTGTGGAGTTCCGATTTTCATTCGAAATTTCAGCAACAACTTAAAATTTGAAATCCTGGGTCATTTTCAGTGTATCGACACCAGTGTTCTATTTCTTCTGCTGTATAACCTGGCATCTTTTCATCGGGAAGATCTACTAGTTCTAAAACTTCAGTTTCGTTTATTTTTTTGTTAAGACTTTTATTCCAAGATTTCAGATTCCAAGCAGTGTAATCATTAACCATAAGTGACAAGTACCCATCCCCCAATAGTAGAACTTCAGCATATTCATAAACTCCTTCCTAATTTCAACCATTGTAGACTGTCAAATTGAAGCTCGCATTCTTGGAAGATAATTTTCAGTTGAAGAGGGCTAAAGGGGTATGTAGGTTTAACTGTATAACAATACATGTATGTATTGGCTACTATAAGAAAACTGCTAAAAAAGGTTGTAAATTAAATATGGTCTTCAGATGCAGTGGATATTCTTTATTCTTCTAAATTTAGAAAAATTGTCGATAAGTAAAAAAGTATTGTAAACTTTAAAAAAAAAAAACTAATTCGGACATGGTTCGGATAATTGGACGTTCGGATAATAAGGGTTGCGGATAATCGGCGCTCTACTGTATTTCAATACATAATTTATGGTTTCCTTAAAATGAAAATAAGGCATAAAAAATTTTAAAACAGAATGCAAAATTACCAGAAAAATTGACAGATGCTAAGAATTATTATTAGAAAAATATATTACATACTCTCTCTATTTATCCATATTAGTTAATTTACAAATTTACAGGCGAAAATTTATTTTAATTGAATTGTGCTTCTTGGAAAAGTAATCCAGCCTTGACATAAACCACTTAATAAGGATAAGTTTTGTATTGTTTCAGCTAAAATGGTATAATTCTTAACACAATTGAGTTAAAGCAACAACCTGACGTCATGAATTAAGATCTATTTTACGGAGTTTAACATGATTTTATATTTACATTTAAACTTTTTTTTCTGACTTAAAGTACACTGACAATTTTTGGTATCGAGTGGATGAATGATGGTATTGTGCGTAAAATGTAAATAATCTAGCTTCTTATGAAAAATTTATCACTTCTAGACTAGACATTCTAGTGGAATATTTAAAAAATACTTCAACTATTTTTTTATCTTTGCAATAACTGTCTTAAAGTGATAATTATTGGAGGCCAAAAATATTTCAATTCATAATGAGGGATTCAGCAAAAATCTAAACATTCTTGATAACTATTTAATAATTAACAAATAGTATTTAGAAAGATGCGTGGGATATTTAATGATTACTTAAATGATAAATTAATTTTTATTCAATATTTAAGGAGTAGTCGGGCACTTTAAAATTTAAAAACAAAAATTTTGAAATCTAGAAATCTTAATATGTTTGAATAAAAATATTATTCAAAATGATTAAGAGGATAAAAAAATTTAAACAACAAATTAATGTTGCTCAATTTTCTTACATTCAAACATAAATATATATATAAAAATTAATACTTCAAACTATTCCACTTACATACTTAACAAAAAAAAAAGAAATTTTTAAAATTAATAATTACAAACTTCATTTTAAAATCACAAACTCATACCTTTTGTAGAGCATGAATCCAGGCAACTGATTGTTTTCGATTCGGCACATCGGTTAAGCATATTCGTAGTTCTTTTTCCACTTTCATAAAATCAAAAAACCTAATAACAGCGCCGACAATATTTGATAAACCTGAACGAGAAACATAAATTACAAAATCATTTGCATAATGAAATTAAATCTTGGAAATATTAATAATATTTACCTGAATTTCCTGCTGTTCCCAGAACTCGAACAGATACAATATCCGTAAGATACACTGGGTTATGTTGCCACAAGTTTCCTCCATCAAGCATCAATGCCCTAAGATGGAAGGTGCGATGGTAATAAAGAAGAGTAAAAAATTTTATTTAAAAAGTCATATTAATGTATAGTCAAATTTAGATATCTCAAAATTTATCACCATGTAAAAATTCTTAATCTTTGTCAAACAATTGTGCAAAGATCACAATTTTTTGCACACAATTGAGTAAAAATTAACATAAAAAGTAAAATTAACATTATGGGAACAAAACCTTCTTCAGATATAGAGATATACAAAAAGTAAAAGTAACATTGAAGGGTCCAGGCTTTGGACCACCCTCCTGACCAATTATTGACAAAGTATAGGGGTCAGCCCAGAGTGGGATTAACCCCTATACTTTGTTGATCAGAAATCCAAATCCATCAAAGAAAATGCATGCTTATACAAAGAAAGTACGTTTTTGTGCTTAATTTTGTAACTTAAAATATTGTCTTTGCACCAATTAATTAGCATATTTGAGGTCACCATCTCCATAGAGATTTAGTCATAGAACGTGAAGATTCGGTCGTTAGATCAAAAGTTATTCAAGGTGGTTCCGTTTTTTTTTTTTATTCGTTAAATGGACAAGGACAAAAATAAATCTGAACATAAAACAAATTAGTCATGTTTTCCTGCATCCCTTTTAACATGTATTTTAATTTTATATTTCATAACCGTCGTTAAACAGCCGGCCCGATTTTGTGTTCATTACTACCTTGTAATTTTGAACCAATCCAGAAGACAAGGAAACTCCTAGATCAGTACCCCCAAAGGTATGATTTGTAGTAGGAACATGGGGGATTTTGAGACTTGTCTGATTTAATGTGCATCAGTTACCATTTACTACTTACCATTCACCCAGTGCCCTACCAACCAGGCTATCTGGCCCTCCTTTTCCCATAAAGGAAGGAAATTAATTTAATTTCATTATAATGCTTTAGAAAAATTCATTATAATGCATTTTTAACAAGGGATTGATGAAAATTGAGAATCATATGTTTATTTATGGTTTTGTGTCTACTTGTTCTTATTTTATCCTTCACACCTGTTCGCCAACATTTCTCACCATGTATGTTTGAATTTCATGTTAGATAGGATACATAGTTATAAACAGTACAACACCTTGAACAGCAATTTGGTTTTTACATAATAGTAGAAACAATTAGTGAAACAAACATTAATATTGATAAATGAACATTACTGGTGATCCTTTGATAAACAGCACTGAATTGGAATAAGAGTTCCAGAGCCAGTCTCTTCATCTAAGTTAAAATGTGAACCTGGAAAAGAATACTGAGTATTTATATATTTACATCTAATTCATGATAATCCTTGTTTTTATGACCCATTTTTCATCTTAAATAATATTTCATGTTAGATATCGACACCCCTTTAAACTCTACTTTATTTTTTTAAGTAATGCATGAAAAAAAATTCTGGAGGGGCACAAGTTTTATGTTTTCACTACTTTTTAATATTTCTATGCATCTATAGCATCCATATTAGTATTCTACATAAATTTATCCTCCTCCAATTTAACAAGAATCAACAATAAAAAACTAATAGTGAATTTATAAGTATTAGAAGAGCAAGCACAAGATTATTTGAGAAATTTAGATTTTTTTTTTTTGAGATATAAGATATTTTTTCTCTTAGTAACAATTAATTTTTAATAAATTCGTGAATTTTTATCGTTTTAATTGTCTCTTAAATTGATGTCCCTCATTTTCAAATGGTCTTTGTAGTGATTAGATCTTGCCTGTTGATGCATTAAATAAGCCAATGAGAAATATACTTTAAAAAAACTTACCACTTAATAAAACTTTCAAATGCTTATCATAAAATTCGTTTTCTTTTTTTGTCACTTCAATACACTGATCACATATTCTGACAGGATCTACAAAACACATTCTTTGAAGGGGAAGCTTAGTTTCACAGCAGTTCTTGCAGTAAACATTTCCACAACGCCTACAATGGTGCTAAAAATATAATACCTTCTTTCATTTTTATAGGATTTCAGTTTACAGCTACTTATCTAGTCATGAAAATTATTTTAATTCCTTATTTATTTATTTAATGTTCCATAACTGTTCCGTTTATCCGCCGCTGCACTTACCAATTTTTTTTTTTTTTTTAAAAAGTGCAAAAAATCAACATATATTTTTATTTTATTAATAAATATTAGGAACTAAAACAAAACATAATACACAAGTACTAAGTTGAAATTTTAATTTCTTTATGAGTAAAAAAATATTTAATTTATCATCAGTTTATTATCCTTAATTATCTCGAGCAAAAACGAAAAAAGTTGAATATTAGTCTTTTGTATAGGTTCACATCTTTATAATCTGAAAAAACATCTGCATTACTTTCACTTTTGCTCGCAAACGCCATTTTTTTTTTAACTCTTTTTTACTATGTAAAATCATCAACCATCGTATATACAATTGTACAAAACATGTCTGCAGTCCTGCAAATAGCAAAACTTCCAAATAAATATTGGCAAACTTCCAATCACAGCAGATTATTATTATTATTTGTGTTGCTTCGGGCTGAATAAAAACGTGATAAAACAAAATGTATTGATGAATTCTGCTATGCCCGAGTTTACTCGGGATAATAAATATTTGCAATATATACATACCCGAGTTAACTTTGGATAACCAGGGAGGCGGCTAAGGATAAAGCATTCCCAATGATAATTGGGGGAGGGGGACATTTGAAAATAAGAATTTTATTAAATTTTTTATATCTCAAAAAACCATTGTTTTCTCTTTTTAAAATATTATACAGTACAGAACCCATTATCCGGAAATCAGAAAACCGGAATACCAAAAAACCGGAAAAAAAAAAAAAAAAAAATTTCCTCATAAGATTTTACGATTTTTCTTTCATTTTTAAAAGATGTTTACCTTACCATCATTTTGGAAATAATCATTAGTGTATTACTTCATCTTTTTTTCTTCTGTTTTAGATTATTTCCAAATATTTTTTATTTAGTTGGGTTTAACAATAAAAAAAAAAAACGGTTTTTCGTAGCGATTCAGAAAACCGGAAAAATCAGTTATCCGGAATAGCGATGGTCCCGACTGTTCCGGATAATCGGTTTCCTACTGTATCTTAAAAGAAAAACCCTGTTTCTATATTTCATATGATGTGTCATAGGAAAATTTCAAACCATTATCATAAAATGCATAATAATCATAAAATTATGTTCTTCTGTGTAATAGCTCTTCCATTTTATTCAATTAATGACTCTCAATCTTCTTTTTTTTAAATTTAAGAATACCCCAGCTTTTTTTTCCTTCCTGTTTCTTTTCGTTCTTGTTTTCAAAGTAAATCTTTAAAAACTCTTTTTAAATAAAAAAAATATCAACTATTGTTATTTTTATAACATAATCATGATTTAGGGTTTGGGTACAATAGACCTGAGGTCGATGTGCAATGCTCTTTGGAACTGCCCAAACTATAAGTCTATCTTTATAAGGTTATCATTTGTTACGTTTATTATGTAGGCCTCCATTTTCTGATTTTCAGTAATTTTTTTTTGTTCAAATTCCATAACTAGAAGAAAAATTCTTCATTTGTTTTGTATAAAATACTTAATTGGTGTTTAAGTGTTTGGTAATTTGGTTCCTTGATAATTTGATATTTTGCACTAAATTTTGGAATTTTTCTATTTCCCATTTTTTTTTCTATGCAAGGATGAAAATTACGAAACTGATCCTTTTTTGTTTATAAAAAGCTATAAAAAAAACAGAATAAAATTTTGGATGCTGAGAAAAAGATGATGACTAAAAAATTCTTTTTATGCATTTATTTCAAACTTTAGAAAACTGTAATATAATTGTAGTAGATCTACATGCCATTCTTGACAAAATTGTTATCTCACGAGGTTCAAAAATTTTAAATTTCATATAGAGTGTTCAAGGGAAGTAATTGGGTGAAATTAGAATATTACATTTGCTTTCTTTCCTTCCTTTTTATTGCCAAGAATTTCATGAATATGTGAAAACAAGCAAATTGACTGAACTGCAGTTCTTTTTTTCTTTTTTCAAAAATTAGCTTTCAGGTACCTAAAATTCTCTCAAAACGCAAATTATCTTTCTCCGAGCCAAAAAATCACCTTATCAAACCTCTTGAATACCTTAACAACTGAGAAATATGCAAAGTTCCATGCTAATGTGGACTGTCATACGTGGAACGAATTAAGCAAACACTCAAACATAGACCAAAAGCAATGTATGAACTCCACCATTCATACATTGCAAAAGGTTGCTGAACAGGTAACCATAAGTTTGATTTTTCTTTACCTCATATTAGTATTCAGACATATCATTTTATGTGTTGACCTGGCATTTTGGGAGAGTTTCTACGTCATCAAAAACAAAAACTCTATAATTAATATCTATATGTCTAACATTTGGTAATCATTAATTTTGTAATCTTTTTTCCTATTATATTTCAACTGAATATTTATATCTTTTAGTATGATGTTGGAATAAATCATCTCTGTTTTTATGATTCCTCTCTTTGATCTTACAGTGCCATTGTGACAGCGAAACACGTTTTTAATAAATGTCTACCATTTGGGATTTTAAATGCCGCTTTCAAGGAAATTTAATTTCACCACAAAAAATTACTATCATAATTAAAACCATATAATTTTATAGTATTGAACTTATGAAACAGTTTTAAAATTGTTAAGTACTCTTTCATTGACCATTAAAGATTTCAAATTTTTTTTTTAATGGTATTAGTGTTGTCAAATGATACACTATCATAAAAAGCTTGTTATCAACAACAACAAAAACATCGAGAAAACAAAATTAATTTTTTTAAAATAAAACTCAAGAAAAATAGAGAACTTTATAAAACCGAGGGAAGAACTATATATATTTTTTTATAAAACCCGAAAAAGGAAGAAAGAGCGCTCAAAAAAGCCCGCATTGGAATTTTATTTGGGCGTCCTAGAATCTAAAGGAAATCTTAGTTTTCATTAACTTAATAAACATTAACATTTCCGATTAAATCTTTAAGTTAAATAACTTATATAGATTCGGGATAGTAATTAACTGAGTAAAACTAAAGTAGCTCAAACTTAACTTACAAAAAAATAAATAAATAAAAACTTCGAATTTCTGAGCAAACATTAAAAAAATTTAGCATCATAAGGTAAGAACTTGCTACTTTTAATCATATCTGTAATTGGATAGCTTCTGAATTTGTCTGAAAAGTATCACAAGTGCATAGAGTTTTAACTTTAGGTAAAAAAATAAATGAAGAAATATTTAAAAGATGAAAATAAAATAAAATGGTTGTGTGTGGACGCTATGTATAATTTAGTAAATTTGTAACACAAATTTTTAGCAGTTGGTTGCTACAATATCACACAAAATATAACATAATGCAGGAAATAAAGAAAAATTACAAAACATATCTTACTCTACGGTTTAAGAAATCAAATTTGACATGACACTTTCCACATGATGGTGACTAAAAAGATACAAAATAATATATTAAAGAAGTAAATTACAGATGCAGTGTACAGGTATAATATTCACTAAAAGAGGATATCTAGAATTTTCATATAAAGTAAATTTCATAAACTCCTAGTTAAAGTAAGTTTCCATACAGATGAAACACAATAATCACCTTCAAAAACATTGTTAGGGTTTTCACAGCATGAAAATTTAATTTTTACATTTGAAGTGAAGCTTCAAATGTAAAACTCAACTCAATCGAAGTTGAATAGGTGTACCCATTAAGGGTACACCAATGTAATAAAAGATCTTTCTAAAAATAATTACTAAGTTCTTATAGGAATCAATGAAGTAAGGGAATAGGAAACACCTAGTTTATGTCGAAATTCAGTTACATATTGTTTTATTTTAAAAAGTTAGATTGATAGGTCATGATTTCGATTAGTAGCATGGTTTCGACTAGTAGCTAAAAATATTAGTAACAAAACCAACGGTAATACTAGTATTTTTTTAAAAGTGGTGTTACATTTTCTAATACAAAAAAATGACACAAAATGGTTACTGAGTGATTAAATGTTAGATATTTATGCTAATATCAAAAGCTCTGATAACACTATTTTAAGCTATTTTCATGCCACAAGATATGTATAAAATATTTACAAATGAAAGAGATGCCAAGTATAAATTTTAGTTCTAATATTTTTAAATAAAATATACAAGAATTTTTATATATAAATGTGATTGATGATTTGTTGAAACTTCTGGACTTTAAATTTCGGGAAACTTTCGGTTTCCAGAGCACAATTCCCCCTGAATTTGGCACATCTGACATAATACAAAATTTTAAAACTACTTCAGGTATAAAATTTCTGTTTTATCGCTGAGATAAGCTAGCATAAAATAACTATCATAGTACAAGAGGAAAAAAAGAATATTTCTTATAATTTATTGAAGCATTATCCCTTTATTTCTTTATCATTATATGTATTACGCAATATATGTATGATCATAATCAATTTAGATATATTTTTCTTACGTGGCACCACAAACACGGTATCTCTAAACTCGATATTGGCTATTATGTTAGGTTGTCTTAAGTAATAATACCCAACTAATGTAAAGTTCTATATAAAATCATTGAGTTAATTGTTATTATTATTAATAAACTTCTGCTGGCAATCTTATTACAAAAATATTTTAGATTATTCTTAAAAGATTCCTGTACGTGTAGGTTCATTTGAATTCCCTACTCGCTTTATGGATAGATGTTTTGTTCTGTATTTTATTTTCTTTACTCAATTTTTTTACAGAATAATCTGTTTTTTCCTGTAAGAGCTGGGCTTAAATTAACAGTTATTTGACGATTTTTACCTCGATCGAAAGCACCTTATTCGGTAAAAAAGTTATGTACAGCGCACAATGAAAAAATCAATGTACATTAGGAGATAAAAAAGAAATAAAGCATTGAAGAAAGTGAACATGATCTGAACTACATAACTATATATTGATACACTGAAATTGTAAAAAGATTATTACTTCTGAGTCAGGAACCCAAAAAGGTTCTCCAATTTCGAACGGACTAGATCGCTCATTTTCAATACTAACAACACGTAAACCACTTCGACTTCTAACAAGTCTTTTACGATTATCCAGACTTTGGTAAGACATTTTATTTCACCATATGCTAGCAAATAAAATAATAAAAAAAACTTAACAAAAATTACTGAAACGTCAAAACATACACACAGAAATCAACAAAAACACACCCACTGCTCAGATTTGTAAATAAACATAGGAAATAGCGGTTTCGATTAAAACATACAGGATGTGGAAAAATCATTTTGACAGAAAGTTAGGTTAAAGCGTATATAGGTTGTATTTGCTAGAATTGTGAAGAAAAATTTAACAATCTTTTTTGTGGACTCGTTGCACTCTGCATATCCACACTTCTCGTCCAGAAAAATAAGTGTTTTCAATATTTGAGATTTTACTACTTTATCCGTTGATCATTTAAGATAACTATGAACAGTCAGATGTTACAAAGACTTCGTTCTTGCAAAAAATTATACGTAAGTTAAATGCAATTGTAATGATCCATGTTTGAAAGTTCAGGTCGTTTAGTTTCTTGTACAAGGTCAAATTGAGATGTTCTGTTTACTAATTAAAATGCACGTATGAATTTAATATTGTAAAATGCAGAGTAAATAAGCAAAAAAGGAATATTTCTGAAATTCTATGCCAGTTATCTGCGGAATAATCCTTCGTAAAAATAAGTTTGCTTGCATTTCTTAGTAGATTGATCGTATAAAATACAATTAGTAAATGAATAATTTTTTGCGGATGATATATAAATAAGAATAAAGTAGTATTTTACTGTAAAATTAAGTGCATGAAAAACATTTAAAATTTCCACCTTTTTTTTTTTTGAAAATTTTTAATAGTATTGCATTAACTTTAGATTCTTACCACATTTAGTTTTAAGTGCTGTAGATTATAACCACTTCAAAGTGAGGTGTTTTCGATTTTGTTCAAATTAAGAAGGATTTCTATAGTAACACATGAGCCAAAATAATTTCCAAAGTTTGATAACATCTGAGCAATGGCCCTTGTAATTACAAGAAAAGAAAAAATACTGAAAGGAACAAATTAGTAGTGTTCCAGTTTTAAATCCCTCTGGCAAGCTCTTAGCAATTGTTCTTGGTATGAACAGGTACCTGTAGATTTTATACTATTTATCAGAGTTAAGTCTGCAAATGGAGATATTTCTGTATTGTGATCTTGCAATTCCATGGTTTTTAGGACATTAGTGGCACAAACTTAAAAAAAACAACTCAATAATTAAGAAAGTTTGTAATTTCTACTCTATATAAATTTTGTTTTTTAAATTTATAATTATTTTCTATCAAAAAATTTTTTTAATATGTTTTCTTAAGCTTTTAATATAAAATTTAAACATNTTTTTTTTTTTTTTAAATTTAAATTTTCTTGTCTAATGATTATAAATCTCAATACACAAACAAAAAGAATTAATTTTGAAATTTTAAGAAAATTAATGCTGTTGTTGAAGGTGTTCTCTCTGCAGCAATTTTCATTATTTTTTAAAAGTTTTTATTGTGATAAAATTAATTCTTTATAAAAGCATTTTTTATTTAATATTGAAAGGTACCTTAAATTTGAGCCATCGAAATCGTTTTGAGAAAACATCAGAAATTGTTTCGGACGGGACATTTTTGTCAAGTAGGGCTATCATTTTCTTTATAAATATATAAAATATTTCAGTTTGTTTGTATTTATTTTAACAAGAAGTAATGAACAAATTAAATTTGTGCTATGGAGTCATAAACCCAAAATTGGGTCCGATGTTCAACGAGGGTTACAAAATAATATAAAATCAGGGGTCCGTTTAGGAGAAATTTGGGTCCGTTAACGGACCCTTCACAAAATATCTTTTCATAAAAACGGACCCTTCACAAAATATTTTAACTTAAACAAATTTGAGTCGGGTACTGNTACAAAATAATATAAAATATTTTCCTCAGAAGAGGAAAATACTAAAGAACATATTTTTTTTATTGAAAATTTTGCCTCAAATCCACAATGTATTTACTTCAGTTTATAAGGATGATTCACTGAGTCTTATATTAACCAAAAATATTCATAACAATTTAAAATTTGTTGTTGGTAACTGTGTTGTAATTAGGATTAAAATATTTTTTAAGAAAATAGGTTTTATATTGCGCAAGTGTCAGCCATTGAAAATAATGCTGAAGTAGTGTTTTTAAAAGCATCTAATGATACAGGTGTTTTGTTTGTCTTTCCAGACAAACAAAAATTTTGTTAATCTGAAATTGCTAATTTTGATCAAGGCTAATTTTGTTGCTTTCAAACTGCTAAATTGTTACCTGAAACGTTTTTCGTTTCATGAAAATTCACTTTATTTCCTAAAAAAATTGGCAACTTTATGGATAAATAAAAATATGATTTGTAAATTTCGCATTTTCCTTTTTTATAGCAAACTAGCATTACCATCAAAAATAGTGACAATATTTCTCTAATTTTTAAAAATCATATTTATAATAACAATTTGACTACTTTTATACATTTATCGTACCAAGAAAAATCTGAAAAAGGGTTTTAAAATAATTTGGTTTTTAAATTGTTTTTGAAAATAATTAAACAAAGATCTTTATGTTTTTACCAACAACTTTTTACATGTTATGAGTCTCTTCCACAATGTGTTAACAAATTTTTAAAAATTGATTGTCAATTAAAATATATTGTGGAGTTTTCTGGTAACCATTTTTTTGTTTTTTTGTAATCTTCTATTAAATAATGCAAATTCTCTTTAAAAAAATATGCAAAGAGTATTCAACTAGTATAAGAGCAGAAATTCCATTTGAAATTATAAGTGTTTAAAAATACATAATTGAGCTGTCTCCTCCATAACAATATTTCTCTTATTTTTAAAAATGTAGAATTTCAAAGTGACTGCTTTTATATGTTGATCTTATTTAGAAAAATCTGGAAAAAATTTTAAAAATGAATTTTATTTTTAACTTTTTATTTTAAAATAATAAATTAAAGCTCAAAATGTCTTCTTTATTGGGTTCAAAATGACANCAAAAATTTTGTTACTCTGAAATTGCTAATTTTGATCAAAGCTAATTTTGTTGCTTTCAAACTGCTAAATTGTTACCTGAAACGTTTTTCGATCCATGAAAATTCACTTTATTATTTCCTAAAAAAATTGGCAACTTTATGGATAAATAAAAATATTATTTGTAAATTTCGCATTTTTCATTTCATTTTATAGAAAGGATTCTAAGTCCCCTCTGTGCAATGTGTTAACAAATTTTAAATTTAAGTCCTGAATTGAAATATTTTCTTTTATAGCGAACATAAACATTACCGAACATAGCATTACCATCAAAAATAGTGACAATATTTCTTCTCTAATTTTTAAAAATCATATTTATGATAAAAATTTGACTACTTTTATACATTTATCTTACCAAGAAAAATCTGAAAAAATGTTTTAAAATAATTTGGTTTTTAAATTGTTTTTGAAAACAATTAAACAAAGATCTTTATGTTTTTACCAACAACTTTTTGCATGTTATGAGTCTCTTCCACAATGTGTTAACAAATTTTTAAAAATTGACTGTCAATTAAAATATATTGTGGAGTTTTCTGGTAACCATTTTTTTGTATTTTTGTAATCTTCTATTAAATAATGCAAATTCTCTTTAAAAAAAATATGCAAAGAGTATTCAACTAGTATAAGAGCAGAAATTCCATTTGAAATTATAAGTGTTTAAAAATACATAATTGAGCTGTCTCCTCCATAACAATATTTCTCTTATTTTTAAAAATGTAGAATTTCAAAGTGACTGCTTTTATATGTTGATCTTATTTAGAAAAATCTGGAAAAAATTTTAAAAATGAATTTTATTTTTAACTTTTTATTTTAAAATAATAAATTAAAGCTCAAAATGTCTTCTTTATTGGGTTCAAAATGACAAGGTTACGGAGTTGAACATTGCTAGCCGTATAAACTGAAAATTCGGTCAGCTGTTTATTGGCGGTTATAAAATAAAATATAAAATACTTGATCTAGAAGTTCTCTTGTCTTCTGGATTGGGTTCAAATTTACAATACTACATAATTTAACGTTAGTAGTGTTAACCCAAAATATTGAGTTGGGGAGAAAAAAAATTTATAGACACTAAAAAGCCATGTAAAACAGGTTTTTTCCAAGACTAAAAAACATGGTAAAAACCAACCCTGTCTTTTAGACATCGTTTGATCTCTAAACATGTTCTTGTTATTCTTGCTCACATCGAAAAGTGTATTTCTAAAGGTTTTATTGTGACTTTTTCTTTTTAGCAATGCTCAAAATTTAGATCTGCCCATCAATTAAAAAGTGATGTAGAAGTGGATATCTTGCCTAAACAAGAGGCAAAGGTAAGAAAAGATCTTTTTTAATTGTCTTCTAGATAATGTCGTAGATAGTTTGCTGATAACACATCAGCTCAGAGGAAAAAGAAACACGCATGCACGTGAAACGGGGACTATGTTAATTAACAGTGGATCGCGAGTGTCAGGAAGGTGTTATGCAATTTGAATAAAATTTTGAACCTTGTAGCTAAATATCACCTTGTTTTAAAAATTAAATTTTTTCATTAATATGTATTTTTATAGTGCAACTGTCATGCATAATCATACGTAATCGTCATGCACACCAAAATACAGGGATCTTTTTTTATTTCACAATAAAAAAATTTTCATGTACTTATTTACACTTTTTACATTGCTATGGAGGAACTATCTGAGTGTGTGAGGTATATTTTTCAATCTAATTTTTTTATGCTGAAATGATAGAGATGTAACAGGAACTGATAGGATAATTATTAAAAAAAGTTAGGAGGATTTTGTGTACAAAAAGTATTATTTTATACCTTCACTCTTATAGACTTCTCATGTTGCTATACAGACAAGTGAGGTATTGTTTCCTTTGTATTTTTTCTCTCGCTTAATCGAATGAAAACAAGCACAAATCTAAAAGACTGATATTTTAAAAGTCGCAATTTTTTTTCCTCCATAAAGTGTACCATTTTTTGAATTGTACTTATTATGAAGAAATTCCTTAACATTTCAAAACTCTTTTCTCCTGTTGTCTTGAACTTTAGCTCATTTAATTCAGCATAAAGAAAATTACATCAGAGTTGCAATATTTAAGTAGCAGTTTTTGGTGATAACTGGCTAGTTTGCAGTAATTAATTAAAACTTTTTAAACATTTTAATCGGAAATATTATTTGTTTTTATTATATTATTCTTTTAAATAATGTTAAGTATTATTAATAGCCGGCCTAGTAGTCGAGCGGACAACTTGCCTGACTGTGATGTAAATGAATGCAGGTAGAGATCTTGCTCAGAGCATGGAGTTTTCTCTATAATTGTTGTCCTTTGTTATGTGATGTATGAATGTGGCACACTCTATGAACGAGGAAAATGTATAATGTCACTCGCCTCCATCACATATGTTAACTTGTGCCCATTGGGTAATGTTAAATGATCAAGAGTTCCGACATATTCCGAGACATAAAGGAAGAAGTTCAGTGCCTAACTTTAGCAAAAAAAAAATGAAATTAATATTTTTTATAATATAATTTTACAGCTAAATATTAGAGATTGAAATATGATTTAAGTAAAAAAATCTGATGTAAATTAAATAAATCCAATTATTTTGATTTGAAGAAAAAAAAAGTCAAAATTGTCGCCTACTCTAGGTATACTTATTATGACAAGATTTTATTCCTTCATTTGAAATACAGTTCGTGTTCTAACTTATTTGAAAAAAGCTAGGTAACTCTAACTACAAAACGAAAAAGTAATTTTTAGAAATTTTTCAACATTACAAAGGATTGAAATGAAATTCTAGAAAGAATTCTTTACTTTACAACTAGTGACACTAAAAAGGTTCAAAATCGATACGACGGGAGTGCTTGTTACTCTTTTTTTTCCTAATCAAGCCTTTTTTTGTTTAAAGTGTACAGAAGAACCAGCATTGTCAACTTTTAATTTATGATGAAAAACATAATTTTGTTTTCAGTTTTATTTATCTGTAAAGATAAAGAATAATTTTAAATCCTTGGTTTGAACTTGAAGTCAATTAGTGATGATTAGTTTGAATTATGAGTTTGCCGACTTTCAAAATGTCTGTGAGAAAAGCCTTTTTAAAGTTTTCTTTGTTCTAAGTTTTGAGTGTGTTAATTTAATATATTGAGGGTCTTTTTAAGCAGATGAAAAATGCAAAATCCTACTATCATTTAAATTTAAATCACTTCAGTTGTTGTGATTTGTATAATTCTATTTAATTTGTAGGTTTCTCAAATTGGTAATGGCATTAAAGTTGCATCGATTGAAGACAATAGTCCTATTTCACAAATAACTGTCGTTATCAAGGCCGGATCAAGATACGAGACTTCCAGTAATCAAGGAGTTACCCATGTTCTAAGGAATGCTGCTGTTTTTGTATGTTTCAGTTTCTTTTGTTATTTATTTGCTAAACTAAATAGTGCCAGTAATGGTTGTTAAAAGAGTATTGACCAATATTTAGTTATCGTTTTTTTTCTTTCCCTTTATAAATTCCCTATGCTATTTTTAGTTTAAAAAGATCAACTATCATGGAGAAAAAAATTGTTCTATAAATGTTTAACAAAAAATTAAATGAACTGCATTCCTTTATTCTTTTCATGCATACCTTTTTTTTTTCCTAATGATTTTAGTTTGAATTTGAAATTGTGAAAAATAGACTTAAATAATATACAAGAACTCACGGGAAATTTTTTTACTATTACTAAAAAGGAAAAATCTGCATTTTCAAAATTTTTTTTCTTCAAATTCCCAAGAAAAAGAGACTTATTTTTACTCTTTTTTCCCAACCAATCCAAACACAGTTTAAATTACATTTTACATGATCACACATTGCAATTCTTATTTGCGTGATTTAAGATCTTGCATTGTGTTTCATATTTTCAGGATTTCATACTATTGCATTTTGTATTTGTGCAATTTAAAAGCCACTATTATGATTTGTTTTATTGTGAGTTAAAAATTATATTTAGGAATTCACACAATTTTAAAATGAAACATCAATATTCGTATGAAAGCGATTTTAAATTGCATTTTGCATTATCACACATTGCAATTCTTATTTGCGTGAGTTAAGATCTCGCATTGTGTTTCATATTTTCAGGATTTCATAATATTGCATTTTGTATTTGTGCAATTTAAAAGCCACTATTATGATTTGTTTTATTGTGAGTTAAAAATTATATTTAGGAATTCACACAATTTTAAAATGAAACATCAATATTGGTATTAAAGCGATTTTGAAATTAAACATATTCATGTTAAAGCGATTTAAAAACCAACCATCGAGATTTGTCTTCACGAGATTTTAAAATTAGATGTCAAGATTTATAAAGAATCGACCATTGGGATTCATACTTGCACAGTTTAAATAAGTAAATGAAATCTCGCATCAATATGTCTATTAAAATGTTGATAGCATTTTGTGGATTAAGATTTTTTGACATACTTTCTTGTTCTCAAATTTCAGGCATTTTTTCAATTATTTAAAAAGTGTTTTTGCATATAGCATTTTTAGATATCTATTTTCAGTTTTTTTTTTTTCATTTTTTCAAACTCATCCCAGTGGTATTAATCAGTATAAAGTTCTAAAAGAATGAAACTTTAAAAAAAAATCTGTGATTTTCCAATGAATTTCCCTAAAATAAGGTAGCAATGAAAGGGTTGAAACTAGTTACAAGAATTTATCAATGCATGCAGAATGTTTTTTAATTGAGATTTTGTGTTCGCAAAAAGTTTTGCATTTTATTTAAGTCTGCTGAAAAATTTATAGAAGTTATAGAACAGTCACATTGCCTAATTTTTATAATGGCTATTAATAATTTTTCTTCACTGTTATTTTCTTTTTCCGTGCTATTAAGCAAAAAATACTTATTTACATATGAAAATGACTGATCTTTTTTTTTCAAGCACTGTATTATATTTTCATTAAATAATCTGTCACTTTTTTCAGTTTTGAAAATTTGCTTTTTAAATTCTGATAGTTTTACATCATGAATACATGCAAGAGCTAAAGTAAAACCTGACAGAATGATTAGATTTTGACAATTTTACTCAAGTACTGCTCCATTCTCTACAAGGAGAATAATAATATCAAACAAGATTAGATTAACCTTAGATTAACATATATAACATTCTTGTTTTTATGATTAGAGCAGTGCATTAATTTCAAAAATATCTGTTGTGACGTTTTAGAGCTACACCATTGTTCATATTTATTAAATTGTATTAATCCATTAATAAACACTTTAATTATTTTTTTTTTCAATTTTCAGTCCACAAGGAATCATACTGCCTTTTCTCTTGTTCGTAACTTAGAAGCTCGTGGGGCAAAATTAAGGTACATATATTATACTTTTTATTTCATTAAAAATAAACTAAAATCATTTGCAAGAAGCCCTAGAATAATTTTTAAATAACAATTAATATGAAGTGATTGTGTTTATATGTGGAAATGTAAAAGGCAGGGTGTGTAGCGTTTTTAAATAGTGCTTATTTTTGATTTGCATTTTTTAAAAGTACTTAGAGCTTTTTTTTATTCGTGGTTTGTAAAAAGTGCTTAATTTTCTGCATTTTAAACAAGAGATTTACAAAAAATGCATGATTTTCTTTGCAATATTTATAAGAAACTAGTTATATTATGATAATGTAAAGTTTTTAAAAATGTTCTTGAATTTTATTGATTTTATGTTTGTAAATAAAGAACTTTAAATGATAGCAAAAAATAATTTTTATAACTGCGCAGATCTTAATTATGATTTTTTTTGGAAAGTGATTAAAAATATTTTTTGAGTGCTTGAAAGGTGCTCATTTTTTGTTGAAAAATCTGACTATATAAGATATTAAAGAATTGGCTACATGAGATATTAAAGAATTGGCTATAATGGAAGTCTGCATAGATATATACATTCTGTGAACATATTTTGTAATGATAACAAAATATGAACATAATTTGTAATGATAAGTGAAAATTTGAATCTATCAACTTTTTTATCTGTATATTTTAAGTAGGATGAGTGCATTATATATTTTTTCTTGACTTAACTTTTTTTAACAGCACTTGTTGAGTCAATAGCACTTGGCTTTCTAAAACATTAAAAAATAAAAAAATTGCTAACATAATTGAAAATATCAGAGATGATTGTGGAAAATATCAGAGATGATCCAGATTTCCGGATTCTTTGCTAACTGTGATCCAGAAATCCGAAGTCTAGAAGTTTCAAGAAATTATCGATCACATTTATGTCTAAGAATTCTTGTATATTTTATTTAGAAATGTTAGAACTAGAATTTATACTTGGCATCTCTTTCATTTGTAAATATTTTTTCTGGTAGAATGTGATTAGAGATAAAAGTAAACTTGTACATTATTCTTAATTTAAATTATGCTGCATATAATTTATTTAGAATTTTAGGTTGTAAAAATATCAATGATTTAAAATTATAAAGACGTTGATTTTTTGAAATGCATTATTAAAGATTTTACTCAAGAAGTTTTCAGGATTTTTGAGCTGGGCTCACAATTACCCCTGAATTATGCAAGTAACTAAACGTGAAAGTTATTCCCTCCTTCTAGTAACAACCAATGCTATGTTATTTGAGCTATATTTTTACAATATTTCAGTAATTCATAGCTGCAGTTTTATAAAAAGTTTCACCAAAGTATTTTCTATGTTTGCTTGACTAATGTTATGTATTCTTTTTCTGCTTTCTAGCGTTGTTGGGACTCGAGATCATTTGTTCTATACTCTAAAGTGTCCAAGAGATGAAGTGTAAGCATATTTAAATTAATTTATTTATTGGTTTAAAATTTCACGCATTAAAATTCAGAAAATATTGATGTTTGGTTATATTGCATCTAGTTGAATTGTTAGTGTTAATGTAAAATGATTGTCATTCATATAAATTTAATATGTAGATGCAAATATTAATTAAGACAGTTGTAGTTTTCCCAATTTTGTTGTATGACATTGAAGAAGGTGTTACAAATTATTAAAAAGTAAATAAAAAAAAATTTCTTTCTAAGAGTTTAAACTGTAAGTAACTTTTTTTTATTGTTAGAAACAGGAAAATAAACTTCTTGTATTTGAAATACTTACAATTTTTCATTTTGTTCAATACTTTGTTGTTTATTATTTCAGGATTGTTTAAGTAGATATTTTAAACCTAAAATTCTTCAGTTCTGAAGTCCTAATGTCTGACTTATCAGTGATATAAATAAAAAACTTATCCAAAATTTGGAATTAATAATCGTAACAAAATTAAAAAAATGTTTTAGGCTGTTTATTTTTATGACTGAAATTCAGAAGACAAAAAATTCATGGTATCAATTTTAATAAATTAAGTGGAAATTTTATGGGATTCTGAATAATCTTTTACTAGAAGCCTAGCTGAGCTTAGCATTGGCTCTGTTTATAAGTAAACAAAATCTAGATTTTATATGTTATGAGCCATATACATTCATTATATTACTCTCATTACATCACTCATACTCATATGCACTCATTATACACTATTAACTCATTATGTCTACGCAAAAATATCTTTAACTAGAAATACTAACTTTATATTCAGCATCGAATGATTATGTTGAATAAAATGTACTATTCATTTGTGTACTATTTAATTTTAAATATTAAAATATATTCCTAGTATTATTAGCATATTTCCTTGATTTCTGACTGGAAAAAGTTTTCTTCATGAATTTAGAAAGATATTAAAATACTGCCTTATTCACATCTCTCTGAATTAGATATGTTTTCACAGTTTCAAAGACAGCTAGTGGATTTCTGCATCAAAATCACTAATCATTGGTTCTGATAAATTGATGATTTAAATTACTTCAGTTGCACCGATAGGCACTCCATCATCATAGGTGACGTAATCCTTTAAGTTTACCCTAGGAACAGCTTTTTTCAACGTGACTTCTTCTGGGTGAAATAGAAAGATTACTTTTTAATCAATTTTCAATTTGTTTATAGGGAAGTCTTGCTTTTGAAAAGCATTTTTCAATTATGTTTCAAAAACTCATTTAAAAAAGTTGTATCATAAAATATAAAGCATCCAAATCATTGGCTTTTATCTCTTCTAATCTGAAACAACAACCAAAAAATAATTTGTTAATTTAGCGTATATTATTCATTAAACTGGGTTTAAAAAAAATATAAGATTTTTTTTTTTTAATTTTTAGAAATAGGTAAATAGACATATTTTAAATCAAAATCTGACCTTTACTGTATTTTTCTGCTTAATTTTTAATTTTTTCAGAAATTTTAAGTAAAGTGGGTATATAGTTTGACTTTGCGAAGTGTTGTATGGTAGGAATATTTTTTTTTACTTCTGTGTTAGTTTTAGTTAGTATCTAATGCTTGATATTTTATATAGAATAGCTAAAAGCAATTTACTTGTTTATTATAGCTCTACATGGTAATTTTAACTCTGAAAACAATTTTTTTTTAAATTTTAGTTTTTAATATTTTTTAAGAAGAATGATTGGAGGAATAACAATGTAACACAAACATTATATAATTGAAAAAATTGTCCAAATAGTATAATGGTGCAATTTAATTGGCATATTTAAAGATATGGATGAGATTTCATAAAATCTTCTGCTATCATAGGGCAGTTTTTTCATGTAAAACAAAGCAATTTCCTTAAAGTAACTAAACCCAATAAATAGTAACAACACTCTTTACTCTTACTATAGAGTATAATTTTTAAACTCTTATTTATATTTCGAATAAACCAGAAACTAGTATTACAGTTTTCTTTTTTGATGAAATTGCGCTGAGTTCAGCAAAAAATACTCTGTCCGAAGTGAAACCTAATTTTGATACTCTTGCAACATAAACTCTTTAATAAAACAAAAGCAAAATTTTTTTATGAAAATATAATAATAATACATTTATTTAAGAGCGTTTTTATTTCTGAAACACTTAATTATGTTTTTTAATGAAATATATACAAATTTTAGAACTATACCCAGGAGTAAAGTGGGTATATCAAAATACAGTCAGACTTCTGTTCAATGAACTTCCATTTTGTGAATTATTTTTTCTCCAGGAACCGCGAACATTTTGGAAATTATTTCGTAAAATAACTTCCAGGTAGCAAAGTGAATTTTCCATTTAACGAACTATTCTTTAAGATCCACTGTTAACGCATTCAACATTTATATTCCCAAAATATTTCAGAACATTCCAAACTTGTTAACGCATCTTATAGGGAAAATGACCTTGAATTGATTTTCGCAGCCACTCAATTTTCAGAGAAAGCTTTGAAATCCTTTCCCCATTTTTTTTTTGCATTCCATACCTTAATCCATGCCAAAAATCAATTTATGAGAAAACATGACAGAAGTTTCTTAAGCATGGAACTATGGTGTTACAGATCGTGGTATTTATAACAGTTCTGGTAAAGCTGCTCAGTCAGCAAGGAAAGTGCGGAGAAAGAGGATGATATTTCTTTAGAGGAACTTTAAAAAATATGGGTTTAGCTGAGAGAGAACCACGGAATTAATGATGTACTGATTATTAATTTTCTTTTCATTGATTCTGAAGCTGCATTCATACAAACATAAATTGAATCGGATATTTTAGACAGTGTGAAAAATAAAAACCATGCAGTAGTAAATTGTGAGGAAGAAGATGAAGACTGAAATGATGAAGAAATCACCAAACCTTCATATGATAAAATGCTAAAATCATTTGAAGCAGTTCGATACTAGATAATAATTTACAAGATAAAGGTATATCAATTGATATTTTAATTATGTTAATTATGTTTTGGTTTTAAAACCTTTAAAAAATACAAAAACAAAAAAAAAAAACTTTACCCCATTTGACATTACTAATGCAAAATTGTTATTAATCTCAGGGATGCTGGTCTTGGAGTTTTATCTGAAGTGACTAACCAACAAGTGTTTAAACCTTGGGAAGTTGATGATAATTCTTCTAAGTTAGAAGTTGATTTAGCTATGCTGAACAACAACCCCTCTGCTGTTCTGAATGAAATGCTTCACAGGGCTGCTTTCCGTGGTGGATTGAGCAATGGTATTTACTCCCCCTCTTGGATGATTGGAAAACACAACAGTGAAATGNACTTCGTTAAATAGAGGTTCGGCTGTATGTGCTTTGGAATGCATTATTGTAAGAAAACAATCAAACAAAAATAGATAAGTTATTTATTCAATCTATATTATTCCAATGTATATAAAATGCATCAAATTTTTTTGTAAAATGAATTTAATGTTTTGGTTTTAAAACCTTTAAAAAATACAAAAAAAAACAAAAAGAAACTTTACTCCATTTGACATTACTAATGTAAAATTGTTATTAATCTCAGGGATGCTGGTCTTGGAGTTTTATCTGAAGTGACTAACCAACAAGTGTTTAAACCTTGGGAAGTTGATGATAATTCCTCTAAGTTAGAAGTTGATTTAGCTATGTTGAACAACAACCCCTCCGCTGTTCTGAATGAAATGCTTCACAGGGCTGCTTTCCGTGGTGGATTGAGCAATGGTATTTACTCCCCCTCTTGGATGATTGGAAAACACAACAGTGAAATGGTAAGTATTTTTTTTTTCTTCTATCCTGCAGATTTTTTAATTGTTCTAAATTTCCTGAATTAAGGGGGGAAGAATATCGCATATTTAACATACCCCATTAACATGTTGACTGCCACACATGTTTATTGTGAAATCTCCTTCAGGCCACAAGTGAGTGTGGTCTCTCCTGTGTTTCTATTAGCAGTCAAGTGTGCGGAGGATCCCGTTGTGTGTAAATGAGACTGAAAAACAACAGCGCGAGAAAGACGAGAGCACACTCACAAATAGCAAGACAAGCGTTCAATGTGGCCCGTCTGCCGAATTGAGCGTTACATTCGATGTTGGCTAGTTCACTTCTTAGCACTTATTTGGCAAATCACCAACTGTGGCGTTTGGATATAGAGAGTGTAGTAATCGACAAAGCCAACCTTCTTCTATCGAAAGGTACCTCAAGATTGAATAGAGTTTGCATGTCTTATATACTGAAGAATTGATGTTTAATAAACATAGTGGTAGTTATGCAGGGTGGCCACCCACCTTGAAAACCTGGAATTATCAGGGAATTTTTTTTATACTGGAAAAAACCTGGAAAAATCAGGAAATTTTGAAGAAATGCTGGAAATTTTTTTAATTTCACTAATTTAAATTATTTACTAATTTTCTTAATTTAAATTATTCCATCCATTATACCCACTTTTTTTTAGACTCAAATGTATCTCCTAGCAGTTTAAATATCATCAACTTAGCAATACTTTGCTTGCATCAAAATTTGCTCCATTACAGCTCTGTTAAACTAGAATGTCACATAAAATTCTCCCACTGTTGCTAAACGAATGTGGAAACCTTTGACCGCTATGGACTGTGCAATTTAGGAAAGATTGTCGTGGAGGTGGAAGAAGGGATTAGGATATTACCTTCTGTTTTTAAATTCTGTCCTTGGGCAGAATCCATTTATGACTTAAGTTTGTTCCAGTGATTTCGTGGTTTTTTTTTTTCCATTTTGACAAAATGTTTTTGTATTTTTAAATTCATAAAATTCTCCAAAAATTAGTTGGTTATAATTTAATAATAATAGATTTTATATTGCACTCTTTTTCTGAGAGCTTTTGTATTCCCATTAAAAGAAATTTGTGAATTATTTTTTCTCTGCAAACCAACCAATCACATTTTTTTTTACAATCGCTAACAGCAATGTTTATCGACAAATTGTTACAATTGTTGCATTAATGTTAATTTTTTCTATTTCATTTTAACCTTTTATAACATATTTTAATTTAAAAAGAAGGTTTTTTTAAGAACTAACTAGATACTAATATTTAATTTTACTCTTTTGTTGGTCAATATATGGTTTTTGATTCAAAATTTTGTACCAAACCATTAAAAAATGAATAAAAAACCTTGCCAAATTGTCAAAATAAATTTTTTTTTTTCAAGATATGTTAAAAAAAGAACATTTTGAATAAAATATTTTATATTATAGACACTTTTCTTCCCTACACTTTATTAGAATAAAGAAACTAAAACCTGGAAATTTTAAGATTTTTATCTGGAAAACCTGGAAAAATCAGGGAAATTTGAAATCTGATTTAAGTGGCCACCCTGTTATGCCACAAGATGCTGGCAAACACATTGTACAGGACTCTAAAAATCAAGACTTTAAAACTGTCTCGATCTGTATAAACTTCGTTTCTTAAAATTTTCTTATCCTCCTGAAAAACTATTGTATACAGTTGTAGAAATATTAAAGTAACATATAATTTCTTTATTGGTTTTGAGGGAATATTATTCACTTTTTATAAATTTATATTCTCTTAAATTTGTAATTGAAGCTGTTTAAAAATAATTCATTGAACAGAGTTTTGTTGATTGTAATAGATAATTGCTGATATTAATGTTTGTTTTAATTTTCTCATTTTAGCTGCATAATTATGTCCGTGACAACTTTACAACGTCAAGAACTTCTGTAGTTGCACTTGGTCTGCCCCATGATTATTTGCAAGACTGTGTCAATGAATTATTTACTATGAGTGATAGGTCTGCCAGCAATTCAGGAACTTCAAAGTTTGCTCCAGGTATTACTTTAGTTTATAACATGTTGTATTTTACTACCACTAATGAATCTGACTCGACTGAATTGTTTTCTTATATTGGTTATACGGTAAATGTCTTATAATCCAGAATTCTATGTAGTGGAAAGCTCAAGTTGACAGAAATTTTGGAACTTTATTTTTAAAAAAATCAATTTTATCATCTTTTTAGTTTAAGATAGAATTTGATCTATCAAAAAGTAATTACTTATTACTCAGAAGGTTTTTGTATAGTAGTAATATTGTATTATGAATATCAACATTTTTAAAAACTTTGTAGAGATCTTTAGCAATAGCTTCTAAAAAATTATCGAAGAAGGTATATAACTCTAAAATGGAATCAAGCTACCCCCCCCCCTCCAATAGAAGTAATGCTAATGTACAGTATTAGTTACACTTGGTAAAATATGTTTCCAGAGAATCATATTTAAAAGATCAGAATTTTAAAAACATACGGTAATCTGCTGCAATAACTGTTGAAAAATACGTTCATGGTTTATCAAATATGATTATGAAACATCAGCAAATTCAAACAACATTATTTCTCATTGAAACTCATAAAATTTTTCTAATAATTAAATTAATTAATATTAGTGATAAGTTTTGTTATAATTATCTAATTAAAGTGGTTGTTTTTTGTTGAAAGCTTTGACTACGCACACTGATTCAATTTGTTTTTTTGAGTATCCAGGTGAGCCTAAATTCATATCATTCCCTCACTCATAGTGTGTTTAAATGTTTCAGATAAATTGCATTATTATTTAAATATGATTGAGTATTTATTGATATGTATGAGAAATCACATGACCTAAACATTTCAAAAGTTTTAAAATAATTCTCTAAGTATTTCTTGAGAAATGAGTTTTGAAAAAATAAGTTAGTATGAAAGTTTTTTTTAAATATTTTGTCCAACCCCTTTGTTATGTTTATTTAAATAAAATTATCTTTTCAAAACTTAATAAATATGTAGTTTGTTATATCAGGAATAATTTATTATTTTTTAATGTTTCCTGCTTTTTCCTCATTTGAAATCTACCTGACGAATCGGATCATTGTCTTAACAAATGCAATAAGTTGCTAAACTTTAATAAGTACTATGATTTTATTGATCCAGTGATGAGTTTGCTATAATTATCAAATAAGTAAATTAATTAATATTAGTGATAAGTTTTGTTATAATTATCTAATTAAAGTGGTTGTTTTTTGTTGAAAGCTTTGGCTACACACACTGATTCAAATTGTTTTTTGAGTATCTAGGCGAACCTAAATTAGGAAAACCTATATTTATATATATATGTATTTTTTTTGAAATATTAATTAAATTATTTCTGATTCCTGTGGAAACTTCTGTATATAATATTTATAAAATTTATAATTTGATTTTTTAGGAGAAAAAAGGCAAGAAGCTGATTTGCCACAAACTCATGTTGCAATAGCTGCTGAAGGATCTGGCTTAAGTAATTATAAAGATGTGCTAAGTTTGGAAATACTTTCATTGATTTTAGGTTTCCATTCAGATATTCCAAAATTTACGAAGCTTGGTCTTGTAGCAGCAAAAAATACTAATAATCCTGTTCATGTAAGTGTCAGATTTCCTGCCAGTTTTTTATGAGTCGTAACTTTCTTATATTTTGGTATCATTGGCATTTGATGAAATGCAACATCATATCAGAGTGGGGCAAAATAAAATTGATTACAGGCATTGAAATACTTGTAATAAAAATAAGTCATGATCGTAATTGATCATCAATCATAAACTCCATTAAGTAATGATTGTTATACTTACAGGTAGTGATAGTTACAAGTTTTAAAATAATTATAATAATTAATAAATAATATTATATAATTAAATAATTAACCAGGTTATTAAATAATTAACCAGGGCATAATTTTAATTATCAATATCGATATCAGGGCTGAATTTTGTTGGCTAGCAAGCAGCAGAGTGATAGTTAAAAAATTTGGTAGCAAACGGTAGTGAAAAATTATTTTAATTTGCCAGATTAATTAAAATTCTGTCAAAAGTCTGGTTACCGAAATTTTTATGCTTGAAGTTGTATTTTGTGTGTTATTCCTTTTTGTTTTTAAATTGAAATGAATTTAAGAACATCCCTCAAGCGATAAATTGTATATAGATTTTTTTTCTACACTTAGGTTAGCAGTTTGAACATAAATTATGCTGATACTGGTCTTTTTGGAGTCCATATTGTGGGAGCACCAAGTGATATGAATGTTGTTGTAAAGGCTGTTGTGTCTGAAATGAAACAAGTTGCAAAAGCCATTTCACCCGAAGCTCTTGAAATTGCTAAGTATATGAAGAATTTAATTTTTAAAGGCTTTTTTCAAATTTATGTTTGCAATCAATGAAAGTAATCGGTTAATATTAATAATTGCCAGTTTTTATGAATAATAATCAGCAGATTTTTGTTATTTCCAATCATTCTTTTGTGGAAAAAAATATTAATTTTTTTAGATCTATTTTTTATTAACTTCCAAAATATTACTTGAGATTTCCGGTTATTTGAGTTTTTCTGTGTATCAGGGCTGATTGTGCTCAGGAAAAAATCCGTATTTCCGGAATTTTTGCTAACAGTGATCCGAAAGCTTCCGGAGATCGAAGGTCCAGACGTTTAAAAAAAAATCATTGATCATAGAAGTTTCCGGAAATCAAATTTTCAAATGTGGAACTTAAAAACACAGTTTATTTTATTTGTTTGTAAGGGAAAGCCAGATACTTTATAAGCTTACATTCATGATTAATATTTATTTTTTTTTATCAGTAAACAGTTGTTATAATCATAAACTCAAGAAAGAAAGACATATTTGTAAATTTTAATTACTTCTCCAGGTCATTATAGGTATGTGTAAATGGTATAGGTATGCGTAAAATTTTAAATATATTTTAAGCTAACTAAGAAATACTGAGGAAAAGGAAAAAAATCTTGTTTAAATTTTTTTCTAATTTTTCAATTGAAACTTTTTTTCTTTTTGAACTCAAGAAATTTTTCCGGAACTTTGACTTGGGCTCACAATCACCCCTGGTGTGTATAAATGCAGTTGTAATAAAGTTATTGTATTATATTATATAGTGTTAAAATTTGTAAACATGATTTTAAGATTTAAAATTTTTTTATTGGCTCATATTTAAAATTTTATACAGTCCCTGGTCAAATTATTAGACGCACTATAAGATTATATGTCAAATCTTAATTATTGAGTGATACTATACAACTGTATTGTTTTTACGCTACTGAAACTGGTTTGTACTTGTTTACGTTTCTGTATGAATTTTTGAAATTAGACGATCTATCATATAAATTTGGTGATTGAATAAATTCGAGGATATATTATATAAATATAGAATATTTATTATATCAGGTATTATATTAGTATAATATAATAATTAGACCAAATTATAAGACGCACTGTAGTGTTTTAATAATGACATGTTTTGCACGAGTTTGTAACAATAATTATATATTTAAACATCTATGTAAAGGGTTTTTATTCAGGAGATTATTTATATGCTGCCTATTTGTAAAAAGTGCTTAATTTTCCATCTTTTAAAAAGCGATTGTTTTTTCCTTCACAGTGCCGATTGTCGTTCTAAGTTAAATGTGTGATTTTCACAATTTTCTGTGCAATATTTATCAGAAACTTGTTAATCATGATTATGTTTTTGAAATTTATTAATTTTATGTTTATAAATTAAAAACTTTAAATGATAGAAAAAAAATAATTTTTATTACTGCACAAATCCTAATTATGTTTTTTTTTTTGAAAGTGGTTAAAAATATTTTTTGAGTGCTTAAAAATATTTAAAAGGTGCTTATTTTTTGTTGAAAAATCTGGCTACACACCCTGGTTTTGATAAGTTCATATGACGCAAACATTATTATTACTGTAAACTGAGTTTTAACATCCTTATGACTGATTCTAGGCATAAATTAAAAGCAAAACTGCTGATTGACAGAGAAGTATCGAGTAATGCTCTCACCTGCATGGCTATTGAGACATCTGAATACGGTCAAATAAAGAATGTGGATGAAATTCTGAAATCAATAGATGCCCTTAAAGTTTCTGATGTACAAGCAGTAAGAACATTATCTCTTTTATATTTATTAGTTTGTGAATTCCTTCTTTTGCATGATTCTTCTAATCACTTCACACACTACTAATGGGATAATTCCGTTTCAGATCGACCAATAAAACTTCAACGATTCGGATTTCAATTTTATCATTTTTATTAAACTAACTTCTTACATGAAAGATGTTAAGTTTCAAATGTTATGAACAAATTGTTTCTGAGTAATGCAATTTTGAAATTTAGCAAATTTTCTGCTGTTTTTAAACAACTATAATTTGACTAGAATGAATTAACTAGATAGCTGTTTTTTTTTTGTGTTAGTTCAATTTGTTCAGTTTTAAGTGGCATTTTATAAAATATATAACATAGATTTTTTTAAAAAAAATTTTATTCAAGCTTTTTATTATTGAAGATTTTAATTTTTCTTAAAATTTTTATGTTATACTTATTTTTAGCAAATTAAACATTTAAACAGGTAATATTCTTATGGTATCATAAAGAAAAGAAGAAAAAAATTGTCAAATAATGGCATAATTCATAAAATACTATGAATGTGCCACTTTCCCACCAAATTTATTCTTAAATTAGCACAAAATTTGTTTTTTCTACATGATGAATTAGAAAAAAAATATTCTTAATGATTCCATAGTATACCATTTTAAACAGTGCTCACACAGTGTCAAAAAACGTTAAATGAAAAAAAAATTATAAGAAATTTAAATTTTAAAAGATTTAATTTTTTTCAGAAAAAATATTTTTTGCCTTTTTACTTAGCATTGCTATGAAAAGCTGAAGAAAATGGTGCAAAATTTAGCTCTGTTGGTCAATTAATTCTTAAATTTTAGCTGTTTAAAAACTGCAAAAAAAAAATTTGTACTTTTTAAAAATTATAAAAGGCATTAGTCTGAAACAACTTGTGAGCGAAAAATAAACTTAAGTACTAAGTCCTGACATTTTGACCATTGGTTGACTAAAATAGATAAACTAAATTGATCTATTGGGGAATTGGTTGAAAAAATATATTTTCTAAAAATGTGTTTGCATTATGTTGAGACGAAATTATTTGGTTTTTAACTTCTACCTGATTATTTCTTGTTATCTATGCTCCTTGCATTTAATTTTACTAACAATTAACTTTCCATACATAGTTAAAATCGCTGATTGCATATAAGTGACTTGTATACTAAAGTAACTCATAAATCTAGCATAAAAAGGAATGAACTTTCAGTTTTAGATTGAATTTAGCAAAATGAAAAGTTTAAACTAGGTCATGATTTTCATAAACGAACTTACCTTTTTTGTGCTAGATTTAGGATTAACTTTTACTTTAAAGGAAAAATATATTTTTCTTCCGAAAAATTAGCGACATTTTGGCCTCAACTTTTGAGCAAAATGAGATTTTTTAGTACTTTGTATCATTTTAAATGATGTCAGCCTTTTTGAAATCGCACTTAATTGTCTTTTATTGGACAACAAAGCATAAGTTTAAGATGGTCGATATGCTTGAAATTTGGTGGCCCGATTTGAATTTGTATGCATTGACAACAGGAGAGCTTGAGTTATTTTTTTTAATATCAGTTGTTGTAAAATCTCTCAGTTATTAATCTGGTTGTGAATTAAAATTAATTTATTTCATTAGCTAAAAATCTAATCTGTTTTAATTAAAAATATATATATATTTTTGTAGCTCAACATTTTTGGAATTTACTTTTGCAAACTTTAAAATAAAATTTATGAAATCAACTGCTGTTATTAAGTGTCAAAACTATCACTCTCTCTGCATTTTCTTGGTGAACATTGTCTGCTTGCCATACATGTAAATTCTAGGCACAAATTGGTTTTGTAAATTATATTTTAATGTGAAATAAACTAACTGCTGTTATTAAGTGCCAAAACTATCACTTTCTTTGCCTTTTCTTGGCAAACATAGTATGCTTGCCATAAATGTAAATTCTAAGCACAAATTAGTTTATCACAGATTAAAATATAATTTATAAAACCAACTGCTGTTATTAAGTGCCAAAACTATTACTCTCTATGCTTTTTCTTGGCAAACATTGTATGCTTGTCATAAATGTAAATTCTAGGCACAAATTAAAACTAATTTGTGCCTAGAATTTACATTTATGACAAGCATACAATTCAGATTAAAATATAATTTATTCAGATTAAAATATAATTTAAAAAACCAATTGCTGTTATTAAGTGCCAAAACTATCACTTTCTGTGCTTTTTCTTGGAAAACATTGTATGCTTGCCATAAATGTAAATTCTAGGCACAAATTAGTTTATTTCAGATTTCACTATCCTTATTTATAAATGTGTTGTTATTTGTAATAGAATTCATTTAAAATTTTAGCAAAACAATTCAGGGGAAACAAAGTTATTGTGTAAACAAAACGTAAGGCAACAAAGAGTGCAGGAGAAGGAAAATACTCAAAAGGGAAAAAAATACTCAATTTATCAAAAAACGAAAGGAAAAAAAAAGACTTAGACTAAAATAATGGAGAAATAAGAAAAAAAATTCATTTGTCCTATAGTTCATACTTTAGAATAAATCTGGAATTTAACTTTTAATTAAAAAAAAAAAAAACATAGTTTTTATCTTTGTAATGTGTATATGTTTACATAAATATACATTATAGTAGGGGTGCTCAGCCTGCGGCCCGCGGGCCAAATGCGGCCCGCCAACCCTCGATGTGCGGCCCGCGGCCGCAATCTGAACAAAATGAAAAAAATTATAATAAAAAAAATTCGGTAATTTAAATTTACACTTTTAAGTTTTTCACGCACCCAATCTCAATCAATGTAGTTTTTCGATGGTTAACGGCTACGGATTCCAGCATAGTTTTAAAAATCCCAATATTTTTAATACATCATTATTACGATTTACGAATTTTAATTACCACTTTTGACGCTTTTCGTATGTGCCGATTCCAATGACTTTTCGGTAGTTATTGCTACCCATTTTCAAGTAGTTTCTGAAATAGCGATTTTTGAAAGTTATGAAACGCTTTATTTGTGCAAACTTCATGGAAAATCTAAATGACTTTAGATCCTTTCTTCAACAGTTATTGCTGCACATTTCCGCCCGGTTTTTAAAACTTCGATATTTTAGCACGATATTATTACGAATCGCGAGTAAAGAATCGCTCATTTAGATAACCATTTTTTGACATGGCTTATTTGTAACGATTTTATCGCAAATCAAATTATTTTGCAATCGTTACTTTAGAAATTATTGCTACACATTTCTACAAGGTTTTGAAAGTACCGATATTTTTTATACGCTATTGCGACATTTTAATTTCAAATCTCGCATTTAAATTACATAAAATTTTGATGGACTTTATTTACTCCAATTTCATCTAAAATAT
>NC_092206.1:9494584-9497621 GCF_043381705.1 Parasteatoda tepidariorum
ATAATCTAAAATTTTTTTTTTCCTTTCAGATTTCAGGACGAGTGATGAAAGCTAAGCCAGCCATGGCTGCATTAGGACGTTTACATGCTACTCCTCATGTTGATGAATTGATGTAGTTGTTACAAAAACATTTATTTAGTCCAATCAACATCTTTATTTATTAATTTTTTTGTTTTTCAGAACTCAGCAAAAAGTTTAAATAAATAATTTAACAATCTATACAGTTTATTTTATAATCAAACCTCTGGTCATAATCAATGTAGAACAAATGAAAATAAACATCTTTTTTTGTTTGATTCCATATTTTAAAGTATGTGCAAACTATGATATACACCAGTAATTCTTAATCTTTTTTTTTTGTTGAGGCACATAAAGAGAAAAATAAGTTTAAAAGTTGTTTACTTACCTATGCACTATCTAAATCAGTTTATGATAATAATTTTGAATGTGAAATAAAATATGTACTACAAAAGCATGTTTATTAAAGGATTAATTAGCTCTTTCAACTTCTGTAGTTCTTATTTTACCTTCTTTCCCTCACATAATTTAATAGTTGTTTTGTTTTTTATTAAAACCTGGAATATTCCTTTATCATACCTGGAAAACAACCAGTTTTAAAATTGTCAGTAACAATAATCAGTTATTGAGATTCGAGTTAAATAATTCTAATGTTTATTACAATTATTTGTTGTAAAAATCTCACATTTTAGTCAAACTCAAATGTTCCCTTCCTCCTTTAATAATATCTTTTTACCCATAAAATCTAATATTTCACATTACAAATAAAAGAATCACAGTTTTACACAGTTTACAGAATCTCAGAAAATATTCATCAGAATTTTCATTGAAATTCACCTGGAAAAGTCAGGGAATTTCTTTCTCTGAAATTAAATTAGAACCCTGATAAACCGCACTGAAGAAGAAAAAAAAGACGTTAGATTTCAAATGTGTAGATGGCATTGAAGCCATCAAAATTCTAGGTGGTGAAGTAGGACACTTTTAATGGAGGTCAGTGGAAAAAATATCAACCCCCCTAAAATGTACTCTTTCTAGTTTCTATAGCATCAGACTCTACTGCAGGGAAGGTTCTTATAGACAGTATTTGTGAATAAAGTAATATATTTCTAAATAATATTCCCTCAATAACTATTTTTAATACTATATGTGTCTTACTTGACACTTTTGGTTATGTTATAAATATGCAAATATCGTTAAAAGATCTTCCACTGATATTCTACGAATCCTGAACATTCCCCCCCCNCCAAAAAAAAAATATTCCCTCTAATATTTTTTTTAACAGTATCATACCAAGTAAAGTGTCACATTTTTTGTAATATTATGAAAGGTGACTATTGTTAAAAGATGTTCAACTGATAACTTTCAGTGGTATTCTGCCATGTCAGAAAATAATATTTATCCAATAATTTTTTTCCCAATAGTTATATTTACAAATACAGTGAACTCTCGCTACTAAATATCCAATACAACAATAACTCCTTTTATTACGATAATGTTTCGTGGTCCCAAGGAACTTGCATATGAATTAATGCCATTCTCCTCTCAATATTACGATATTCTCTGAAGCAATAAATCCCTGTAAAACGAACTTTTTTTCCAAATTTCAACCTTATTTTCCAGATGTAACACTTTTTATCTTATTTCATTTCCTTTATGTTAAAAGCTGATCACGAGTCACAAATGACCACAAGCATCTCATTAACACCTGTAAGATAATTTTTTGTGTCGAGGGTGGGTGGAGCACAAACGAAAATCATTTTCGTGCTTTGGACTCAATGCATTCACTCAATTGGTTGACTTGACAGGCATGATAATGAATAAACAAACAAAAATATCTGATTATTTTCAATAAAAACAGTTTTCAGGTATGTTGACTATCTTATTTTCTGAATTTTTTTCAATTATTGTTAATATTTAACCATAATTAACACTCTGCAATTTAATTTTTTACATTTATAGTTATTACATAGATAATATTAAACTTTAAAAAAAGAAATCTTATTGTCTCCCCAAAGTATGTAGGCCCTTGATATAACAATACATCCCTCTACAACAGGGGTTTCCAACTTGCATAAGGCCGGGGGCCACAATTAAAAATACAAATCAAATGGCGGGCCACAACTTTGTTGGACTCTTTTATGTTTGAAGGAACATTGAATATTACTGTCAGATTTTTACCAAGTTGTACAAAACAAAAGTATTGAATTGCAAATTAAAATAAGAAGTAGATTTTTAAAAATATTTAATTGCATATTAAAAAATTAATTCGGGCGACAATAAGTTTAATGTGCACCTATGTATTAAACAATTAATGTGCAACAGATTTCTTATTGTTAAGAAATAAAACTTTAAAAAGGTTGGTATTAAAACTTACATAGCACACAAAATGTTCAATAAGAAAATTGATTTTTGTCTGCTGCAACCACCAGAAAATAGATATTTACATTTAAAATTTACAAATGTGTGTGTAAATATTTTCATCCAAAATAAGTGGTTTCAAAAAGTTAAATTGGAGAATTTCTTCTAGAAAATTCATGATACACACATGTTAAATTATATTCACAAAATACAAAAAAATGAAATAAAAAAGAGCAACATACACGTTTATTTTTATAATTGAATAGATGTTTTCTTGGATGCAAAACCTGAGAAATAAATTTTTTTGCACCGTTGGTATGTTAAATTTCCCAGAAACGAAGAAATTAGGTTTTTATTAACGAGAAAAGTATTTTAAACCCAAACAGATATTTTACAAAAATTGTCCGCAAAAAAAATGACAACTAATATATTTTAGTTCACGGGCCGGATGCGGCTCTCGGGCCGCCAGTTGGAAATACTGCTCTACACAGGGATGAGATTCTTCCGCGGATTTCCGCTTTTTTTTAGATTTTTCTATTTTTCCCGCTAATTTCCGCGGAAATTTTTTTGAACAAGTTAAAATATTTTATGAGGAATTTAGTTTTCAAATATTTTAGGAATTTAGTTTTCCGCAGAGCGAAAGCATTGAAGTCCTCATTCC